>NW_017728907.1:54610327-54617527 GCF_001723895.1 Crocodylus porosus
TGGCTGCAAATCAGCAATTGGATCGGTATCAGCCGATACGGCTCAGTAAAAATTGGCCATCAGTATTGGCCAAAAAAATCTCTATTGGTGCACCCCTACTAGTTAGTGTCTGCTAACAATCAGACGGTCATTCAAAAGAACAGGATAAGCAGCTCCTTAAGCACCTAACCATAATGCCTAAGAGGAAAAAAAAATGCATTGTCATGGGACACGTCAATCTGAGTCTCATATGCTGGAGATCTCATGTTGCCACCACTAAAATGTTCTTTGACCACATTCAAAAGGCAAGGATTTCTTAGGTGATATCTTTCAACTGGACAAATGATGTAGTTGGGACAAAGTCAAACAAGCTTTTGAATGCAAGATATTCTTCCTCAGGTCTCAGATCACAGAAAGCAGGCATGGCATAGCCATCAGAGACCTGAGGAAGAACGTCTTGCATTCAAAAACTTGTCTGTCTTTATCACCCTGCCTAAGTACAGACACTCAAAAAGTCCAAGGCTGAATTGATTCAGTCTTTGCAGGTTAATCTAAGTTGCAGAGATTAAATTGAAATACAACTGGACATGCATTTATTTTTAATTCAGAAATGCAGTCACATGTCTGCAAGGGCTCAAGCCAGAAGCTGAGGGGCACTAAAGACGCTCTGGCACATAGCCAGCCTGGGCTGTCTGTTTCCTTCCTCTTCCTGCTGCCCCCAAGGTCTCTGGGATTTGCAGTCCAGACTTATAGCAGCAGGACTCAGCAAGGTTGCTCATCACTTCCTCTTCCTGCTTCCAGGTGCCTCTGGGATTTGTAGTCCACAGTTGGAGCCAGCAGTAACTTTCAGTAAACTTAGCAGGGCAAGGAAGCTCTGTACTTAAGGGAAGAGGGTTTAGCTGGGGGCAGGGGGTTTAACCCCCCTTTTCTAGCCCCAGACCCCAGCTGGGGTTTGCCAGGGGGAGGGGCAAGCAGTCCCTGCTTCCTCCTCCTCCTGCCTCCCCACTAACCCTTCTCTGCCGGAGCAGACAGCACAGCCCACCCAGGGCCAGAAAGCATGCTGGGATGCTCAGGGACTCTGACAACTTCAACCATGATGGGGTCTGGGATAGAAGTTTCATAAATCAGTTAAGTCTAATTGGATTTAATTGTGCTCTAGAGCCCTACATTCAACCAGGTTTATCTTAAACCAGTTTCAGCCATGTTGAAACTAGTTTATGGGCACCGAGCTTCTGTTCTGTTACAGGTTTAAACCAGTTTCTGATGACTTAAACCAGTTTACGTACAACTTCTATCCCTAGCCGCTATGAAATCCTTGTGCGTCTCAATTTCTAAACCAGGGGTTTTCGACCTTTGTGGGTCAGTGTACCCCCAGTGGCCAGTCGACAAGGCAGGAGTTCCCTGACAGCCAGACGAACATGAAGGGGGTGGCGGGGAGGTGCTCCCCAGCAAGCAGTCGACTAGCCAGGGGGGGTCCTGCCTCAGTCAGCAAGCATGCCAGCAGCGGCGCAGCAGCAGCAGAAGTGCTGGAAGTGCGGCAGCGGCAGAAGTGCCGACAGCATCCACTGCCAAGTACCCCCTGAGGCCATCCCAAGTACCCCCAGGGGTACGCATACTCCTGGTTGAAAACCCTTGTTCTAGACCATTAGGACTATAACATCACTCTGAACACTACTTTTGAACTCACTAGAATTTATAGCTGAGTTTCCCAACTTAAAAAGGTTGCATCTCAACAGACAAAGACGGACTGATCACAGAATGGAAAGTTAGTGATTGCTCAGGTGCAAAATGACCATGAGTTGGTTATAATGCTACATGCAAACACAACCAAGTCAAAGCAAGCATATATACAGACAGACATATATACATACATACACTGAAAAGGATCAATTTGACAAGCTGAAAACAATTATGAACCAAATCAGCTGGGAGAGATGATTTAAACAGAAAAATGTGAATGATAATTGGAAACTGTTTAAGAGCATTTTACAGGATGCCCCAAAGGCCACAACTGAAAAAGACAACTTCCCCAATTAAAATAAAAACAAAACAAAACACCCTAGCTTGAGGTGACGTAAAAACAGCATTCAAAGCACACAAATGCTTCAAAATCAAAGTAAGTTGACATATAGATTAGAAGAAAGAAACTGAAGAAGACTGACACGGGCAGCAAAAGTAAACAAAGAAAACCACACAGAGAAATCTGATAAAGGTTGTAGATGACACAAAGACTGGGAGAATAGCAAGTAATGACAAGTTGCTATTGCTAAGAGATCCCAGGATGGATGTATTCAAACAGTCATATGGCCAAATGGGGGGTCATGCAACTAGGAGAAAGAATATTTACTATTCTTTATCCTAAGAATTAGCAATGGTAAAAAGTGAGAGAGAGATAAAAAGAGTTGGAGCAGTGATGTTGCTTGTCAAGTTAATGCAATCTTTGGATACATGAAACTAGAGGTGCACCAGATGCATTGGTCCCATCTCAGCTCAGCACTGACATGGAAAAATCGAGAGTATTGGCAATCAGCTTTTTTTGTCTGATGTGGCCAATAAATGTCCCACGCACACATGCAGCCGCAGCCGCAGCCTGCAGACAGCCAAGAGCGCAGCTTGGCAGCATGGAGAGTAGCTGGGTCCAGCTGGTAAGTCTGTTGTGGAGGAAGAGGCTGGGGGGAGAGAAGGGGCATGGGGGGGCAGATCGAGGCCCCTGTAGTGAGGGAAGGAATGGGGCTTGGACTGGGGCAGGCACTAACCAGCCAGAACGGGGCACGGGATGGAGCCGCAGCTCATGTGGCGGGCAGCTCCCACTGCTGCACGCACCCCAGGAGGGAATGTGCCCCTGAATCTGCGCACAGGGCAGGACAGGCTGCCCAGGTCCTCAGCACACTGGGGTGGGCTGCTCCACCCCAGCTCAGCATCCTGCAGAGGGGCTGGCTGGGGCATGAGGGTGCTCCAGCACAGGGCTAGCCGGCAGGCAACCCCCACACTGAAGCACCCTTGTGCCCCAGCCAGGCCCGTCAGCGTCTACACGTGCATTGCCACGCAGTAAATAATGCTGCCGCAAGACCGTACTTGTATTTACGAGTACAAACCTACAGCGGTGTTTATTGGTTTCCTGCAACCTAATAGGGTACAGACGCAGAGACTTTACCGTGGAGCTAATTAGGCAGCTCCGCAGTACACGTCTCCTGTAGGTGCCCAGAGAGAGGTAGTTAGTGGTGTTACAAGTTAGGCAGAAGGCAGGGAAAAGTTGCACTGTACAGGCTAACTGAATCAGATCCAGAAGCTTGTGTAAGCAACAGTTTGCTTCATCAGGTGCACCTCTGATTCAGTTAGCTTTAAAACACAGGGAGCGACTTGCTAGGTTTCTGCTTCATAATAAAAATAGCATGTTTTGTTCTCAGCACAGGTGCCACTTGGGACCCCACAGAGGCCCTGCACCACAAGCGAGATCCCCCGAGTGGAGAACGGCACTGTGACTGTAGCCGTGTTGGTCTAAGGATGCAGGCAGGCAAAGCTCTTTGGGTAAATGCCTGTTGTCTACCTCGGAGATCTCCGAACAGCAGCAGAGTAAAGGCATGCGCGCCCGGAAACCGTGACTTAGTGCACCTTCTGCTTCTGGATCCTCCTCCCAAGTGCCGAACCAGGCCCGCTTTTTGGAGACTGCCAGGCCTGGTGATGACTGAACAGCATTTTGGGTCCATATCTCACCTGCAAGTCTGAAACAATTCAACTCACTCACCATTGTACCGGGGCAATCTTGGTCTAACCCGAGAGAGAGGCAGGGCTACCAGTTCCCTGCTGCTTTGTGCCCTGAAACGCCTTCCAGAGTTTTCATCTCATTACGAAACCCTGGTGCAAGCCACAAAACCAGAGCTCGCTCGACTGAATCTGCCTGGAAGACACAAAGCAGACGTTACTACGACTTCCTCTTGGTCACGTGCCACCACTGCTGGGTTTCGAGACCCGATGTGGTTACATGACTGTGGATGCTTGTCTGCGCCTACCAGGTAAACCCGCTCACGTGGCTTTCCCTCGGCATCTCCCAAGGGCTGGCAAGCCGGGCGAGCGGTCTTTCGGATATCTCTGTGCTGCCCTCTGCTTCGATCCCTGCGCAAAGCTAGACTCCCTCTGCAGCGCCATTCTCCTCTCGGCAAGTAAACACCATGCAAGTCATTTTGGTTTCTGTAAACATGTTTTTCTTCGCAAGCGAGCCGGCTCGGTGTACATTACACTCCGTGCTGACACGATCTGGGATGCCTTACAGCAAAGCTTTCCACTAATACAATAATCTGGCTGCTCCCAAAGGAAGCCAGGTTACAGAAAGAATTCCAAAAGGCATCAGGATTAAATTCTGGCGGGTTTTTTTCCTTTTTTTGGGGATGGTGTTTTTGCAATATCAGATAAGGAAAAATCATTTGCTGTGCTAATCACGCAGGCCATTGGAATGGACAAGAGAATCTTTTCCCCTCCGTCTTGCTTCAAAAGGAGGGGAAAAAAACCCCAAAACAAATTAATTAGATGAAACGAGACTTTTGTTGGACTGCTGTAGATAGCTGAATAATTTCTGCTCTCACTCAGAAATCTTGAGTAATTCCAGTGCTCTGCACAAAAGCAGAGAAAAGCAGAATTGGTTGTGAAGATGCCGTGTTTGCTGATGAATTGCTGACATGCATTTTTTTTAACTGGAAAACAAGCAGTTCAGGGTAATCACCTAACAGCATTTGGCTTTTTAGTTGGGGGTGATTTTTTGTTTCTTGGGAGAATGTCAGGTCAGAAATGACCAACTCAACTGAGCACATTCATCCTTTTTTAACCTGGTCTTCTTGGACCCAGACTCATGCGAGTCCTTCCAGGATCAGGTCCCTGGCAATGTTTTTATCAAAAAGTCTTGGTCTCCACAGTCCTGCTTTTGTCCTCCTTGCAAACATCACTGAACTCCTACATTTGGCCCCTTTTCCCTGATTTTTAACTCATTGTTTCTTAAACTCTGCACCATGGACGGCTTCAGTCTTGTTTGGCCCTGATGACATTCTGTGTTGTATCTACTGCAAATCCATGCACCCTGGCTGCCCTGGGACCCGATTTCAGAGACTGAAGCTATTCCCTGAAACAACCTAAATTCAAATTACCCCAATGTGTGCCAGCATTTCTCACGTACTGCCCTCCTGTATCAGAAAACCCATATTCCTCGAGCTCCCTGTGAAACCAGCAAAGCCTAAACCACGACACTTTATGATGCGTGTTCAAAAAGCACCTAAGGGATTTAGGAGCAGGAGTCCTACTGAAAGTCAGAGAGCACTGGGAGTCGACAGGACTCATACATAAGAAATTCAAGACAAAAAAACCCCTCTCCCCACCTCCTCTGTGTTAGAAGAATCGCTTGCCCCGAAAGCGCGGTACCACCCTGGTAGGGGCTGTCATCCCAGCATCTTGTGCCTCAGCCCCCGTTCCCTGACCCAGCCTCCTCACCTCCAGCTCATCTCAGCTTTGAGTCTTTTATGCCATCTGTGGTCTGCTTTAAACAAAAAGAAAACCACGCGGAAGGGGCCATTGTAAAAGATGCCAGATGGACTCTGCATCCGAGCCCAGGGCTCCCTTCAGCACGTCAACACAGCTTTCTAGGCCCCTTCAGTGTAGCAAGATGCACCGTTAACTGAAGGGCACTTGGGATGCGCTCGCCTTTTTGCTTCTTCAGCTTGACCCAGACTCTTGCTGTTGTGTAGACTAATATTTATGGGCGCAGGAACGGGGATCACCATTTCCAACTCCGGGTGCCTGAAAACGTACAGCTATATTCGCATTTAGGCACCTACTAAAACAGCCCAATTTTCCAAGAAGCTGAGCACCGGTGCAAGTCAGGCCAGGTTACTTGGGTGTCTACATGTAGTCTGATTAGGAACCTGATTTTATCCTCCCCCCCTCAACAACTCCCCTTTGGAAAGGTTGGCTCTCATCACTTTTTATAGTGCGCAGACATAGAGGAAAGGAGAGCAGGCTGTACAATGCACGCAGCTAAACGAACTGCCTGCACATCAGCAGTAGCTAATAGCTCTCTGTGCACAAAGGGAAGCCGGCGCTGAACGAGCTCAGTCGCAGGGAGTGAAAAATCCCCCTAGTGGGGTTCAGCCGCAACGGTACAATCACAGCCACAATCCAAACTGGGACTGTATTTGCTCACGCCGGCTGTTTCCTTGCAGGAGACAAAGAGCAGCAAGCTCCCCGTGAACCTGCCTGCCGCCTGGCATGTAGATCTCAGGCTGTTTACCTTGACTTTGTGCTTTAAAACTGCAGGAGGCACCCTGTTTTCACAGCAGACACGCTTGCCCGTTCTTCCCCTTTCAAAGACCTCGCTTTGGCTGACAGTCAAGAGCCTCTGGGACATCCCACCGTCCAAAGGGAGGTCTGTCTCTCGGCTCCTTCACTTACATGAGCTTTTGCTTTGCTAAGGGTCCTAGATCTGGAACCCAGGCAGCCGGATGGCCTGAAGGTTGTTCGTCTGCCGAGCTAGTACAGCAGTGCATGCTTCCCCGTACTGCCCTGCCCAGATGCTGGAGCCCTGACCTACCCTTTTCCTGCTACCACTGAGCTTCTCAGCAACACTCCCATCAACTTCAGTGGGAGCGGGATCGAGCCCTTTGTTTATTATTGTATGTGCATCTTTTAATTGGATGCAAAAGCTTTCCAGCCCAAAGCACTAAGCGCTGCTCTGAGATGTCACGCACACTGTAACTCAGCGCAGGCCGTGGTATCATTTTCCCTAGTGCTCTTATCTACTATCTTTGCTCTTTAGTCTTACATGAAGGGAACATTGTCAGAACCACGCCATCTCCTCTGAAGGCATCTCCTTTCCCTCCAGAGTGCATTCTTTGGGCTATTCGATTGCCTCTGGGTTGAATGTCCTGTGCCACATGCTGCCACAGCTTTATACATTATAAACCATCATAAAGGACAGAAATAGTCTCTTCTTTCCCTGACTGTCTTTCTGAACAAAGGAATGAGGATGGAGCAATCTAAATCTCCTCTCCAACAACTTGTGGCTGTTATTCCTTGTTATGCCAGGGGGTGCTCGGGGAAACAAGGTCTCTCCCAAACCCTTCTGGACCCCGCTAGTGAGTTTACAGACAGTCACCAGGTCCCCCCTCAGCCTTCTCTTCTCTTCTCTTCTCAGGTTCAGGTCCCGCAGTCTCTCATTGTAGGGTCTGCCCTGTAGTCCCC
>NW_017728907.1:54617627-54625505 GCF_001723895.1 Crocodylus porosus
CAGGTCATCGCCTGTGGCCAGGACCAGGTCCAACAGGGCGTTTCCTCTGGTGGGACTGTCACCTCCTGAATTAAGTGGAGGTCCTGTATCTCGGCCACAAACCTCCTGGAACGGTCTGACCTGGCTGACTCTTCCTCTCAGCAGATGTCCGGGTAATTTAAATCACCCATGACAACTACATCCCTTGCCTTAAGTGCCTCTGCAAGCTGGCCCAAAATTTCCTGGTCCAGCTCCTCCCCTTGCTTGGGGAGTCTGTAGTAGACCCCCACCATTAGATCCCTCTCCCCACAGCCCCCTTGTATCTTGACCCAGAGCACTTCAGCTTGCCCCTCCTCTGACCCCATTCATCGACCATGTTTTATTTCAAAGCACCCCACCACCATTTTTTCAGCATGGAGATGCTGATACATGATGCACAAGGCTGCTGGAGCACATCGATTTCCATGCTTCAGCAGACTCGGTTCATCAAGTCTGCCGTGACATGCTGGATTTCCAGCACATCGGAGCAGGCTGCCCACACGTCTGCAGGAGCCCTAAAATGCCAGAGAAGAAATCCTTGTTTAGAGTGCAATTAGAAAGTGCTTTTCTTACTTACTTATTTTTGTGTCACAATATAGTTAAGTACAATACATTTCAGACTTGTTGCTCTCTGGACTAGACAGGTCTCCTAGGGTTTGGATGGCTCAGTGATGGCCCTTGGTGCAGGCCTCCCCTCCCTGTGATCAGGATCGTTCTGTAGCCGTCTCTGTCCTCCAAAACTTCATTGTCCCTCCTTCCCTCCAGATTTCAGAGCTTCCAAAGCTTCATTCCTCTCACCATTTTCTCCCCAGACACCATCCAGGTCTTTAGAAACAACTGATAATTCTCTATTCACTTGCCAGAGAATATGATTATATTGATTCAAAGCCATGAGAAGTTACTCGCATCCCGCTGCCCAAGTGCTTGTGGCCCAGCATTTTATTCCTCAAGAAGGGGAGGGAGGTGAGCAGGAATTTGGCATGGGAAGGGGACCTCCCCAGGCCATTCTCCTGTGTTTGCAGCAGTGTAAGGTCAGGTGGGCAACCAGGGCGCCCATGTGGAAAGGAGACAAGAATAGAAACCACCACGGCTGCTGTCCCAGCCGTTGCCCAAGGCACAGACCCTAGCTGTTACACCTCTGGTTTGCAGGCAGCCATTGGGTCAAAGGGGTCCACAAGAACATCCACTCTGCACCCTCACACCCCATGGCACGAAAGCAGCCAAAAGCAGAGCATGTGGTGCGCCACGGGAAAACAGCGAGCAGGCCACGGACAACCTCATGATAGAGTATGTTAAGTACAAAATGCTCCAAAGATCCTAAGGAACGGGCCACACCCTGAACTACAAAGGAAGGCAATCTCCTGCCCCCCACTCAATGGGCCTTGCAAGGATCCCCTGGGGAAGTTTCCTCAATCCCAAATTTGGCAGTCAGCTTGACCCTGAGTGAGTGAGCAAAGCCCATCCGCCCAGTGCCAGAGAGGTTCTCAGTACCACTAGGAGCAGCAGGGCAATCAGGCCAATCTCGCACCTCTAATCCCAGCCAATGTCCAGTGCTTCAGAGAAAGGCGCATAACACACTAGCCAATTCTAGCATTTGAGAAGGGGTCAAAAAACCACCCAAACAAAAAACCCCAAACCCCCCCTGGTCCCAACAAACAACCACCAAAGCCCTCAAGTGCCCAGCACAGGATATTTCACAGCTGCCGTCATCACTGTTGAGCCAGCAGGAAGCCCTGGAAAAGCAGGGTGCATCCTCCCCTGCTACAAAAGGCAGCCTGGTGCCTCCTTGGGGTACATGCTATATTGCCTTCGTGTACAACATAGCAGAGTTTTTGCTGAAGGTCCACTGCTCCCTTTTAGTGCTTTTTATCCATTGAAATCTCCAAGCAAAGGAAAAGGAAACTTAAACCCCATAATACAGACAGGGAGATAAAGGGCATGGATAAATGATAGTCAGGCAAGGTTCTTCGAGTAGATGCGGTATTTCTTATTAGGCCAATTGAGTAGCTGGAAATAAGTTCTTAGCAAGCGTTCAGGAGCAAGAAACCTTCTTCAGGCATGGGGAGTCTCTGCTGTTGTGGGACTCCAAGGACTGAGAGAAGATAAAGTGTGACAGTCAATGCAAACTGATGAAGATGATATGCTGAGCTTGGAGTCCCCAGTGGCAATATCATTCTGTCTGTTTTCAGTTTAACCCAAAATTTAAAAAAACCCAAGGGCTTTGGAAGAAGAAACAGCCCTTTCAGAAGCAGCTACAGTCCATGGTCCTGATCACAGCCCATTAAAATACCCATTCCTTCAAAGAGCTCTGGGTCAGACCTATTGGTAATTCCTACCTTTGGGAGCACATTGCTTTTCAGTTCTTGCACCAATATGGCCCATCACATTTGAAGAAGAGATAACAGCCAAAGTAGAGCTGTGGTGGTTATTTTTGTCTGTGGCCTGAAGGGAGAAATTCAGGGCACGTGGAACTTGCAAAAGCAGTGCCCAGAGTTAGAGTGAACAAGAGAACAGCCTGCTGATCTCCAGCCCAGGGGTCCTGGCAAATTTCATAGTTTTTTAGGGTCGGAAGGGACCTCGGAAGATCATCGAGTCCAACCCGCTGCCCTCAGCAGGAAAGAGCGCTGGGGTCAGATGAGCCCAGCCAGGTGTTTGTGCAGCCTCCTCTTGAAGACCCCCAGGGTAGGGGAGAGCACCACCTCCCTTGGGACCCCATTCCAGACTCTGGCAACCTTCACCATAAAGAAGTTCTTCCTAATGTCCAATCTGAATCTGCTCTCCATCTGTTTGTGGCCATGGTTCCTAGTTACTCCAAGGAGCACCTTGGTAAGGAGAGCATCTCCCATTCCTTGCTGCCTCCCCAATGAATTTGTAGATGGCCACTAGATCACCTCCCAGCCTTCTCCTATGGAGGCTGATGAGATCCAAGTCCCTCAGTCTCTCTTCGTAGCAGCCTTCCTGCAGGCTTCCTCTAGACCCTCTCGAGGTTATCCACCTCCCTCCTGAAGCGCGGTGCCCAAAACTGGACGCAGTACTCCAGCTGTGGCCTGACCAGTGCCGCATAGAGGGGGAGGATCACCTCCTTGGACCTGCCTGAGATGCATCTGTTTGCATGATAGAGTGCGATCACTTCGTCACAGTATCGACTCATGTTCATCTTGGAGTCAATTATGACTCTTGAGATCCCTTTCCACTGCTGTGCTGCTTAGGAAGTCAGCCCCCCAATCTGCACATGTGCTGATGATTCTTTCTCCCTAGATGCAGTGCTCTGCACTTATCTTTATTGATAAAGGAAATGGAGAGCAGTAGAGCAAGGACCTTGGATTCACAAAAGCAGGCTTCAGTTTGCTCAGGGAACTCATGGGCAGGATCCCCTGTGAAGCCAGACTGAGGGGGAGAGGAGTCCAGGAGAGTTGGCTATACTTGAAAGAAGTCTTGCAGAGACTGCAGGAACAAACCATCCCGATGTGCAGGAAAACTAGCAAGTGTGGCAGAAGACCAGCTTGGCTTAGCAGGGAACTTTTCAGTAAAGTAAGTTACAAAAAGGAAGTTTATAAGAAGTGGAAACTTGGACAAAACTAGGGAAGAATATAGGAGCATTGCTTGGGCATGCAGGGATGAAGTCAGGAAGGCCGAAGTGCAATTGGAGTTGCAGCTAGCGAGGGATGTGAAGGGTAACAAGAAGGGTTTCTACAAGTATGTCGGTAGCAAGAGGAGGATCAGCGAAAGTGTGGGTCCCTTGCTGAATGGAGAAGGCAGCCTAGTGACAGAGGATGCAGAAAAGGCTGAAGCGCTCAATGCCTTTTTCAACTCAGTCTTCCCAGACTACTGCATCGGGCAGCACAGTTTGGGGAGGAGGTGAGCAGCCAACAGTGGCGAAAGAACAGGCTGGGGACTACTTAGAAAAGCTGGACATGTACAAGTCCATGGAGCCAAACAGGACGCACCTGAGGGTACTGAGGGAGTTGGATGATGTGACTGCAGAGCCACTGGCCATCACCTTTGAAACTCATGGTGATCAGAAGAGGCCCCGGATGACTGGAAAAGGGCAAACATAGCGCCCATATTTAAGCAAAGGGAAAAGGAGAATCGAGGGAACTACGAACCTGTTAGCCTCACCTCAGTCCCTGGAAAAATCATGGAGCAGATCATCAAGGAATCCATTTCTAAGCACTTGGAGGAGGTGATTAGGAGCAGTCAGCATGGACTCACCAAGGGCAAGTCATGCCGGACCAACCTGATTCCTTGACAAGGTGGGGCTCTGTGGATGCGGGGAGACCAGTAGATGTGGTATACCTTGATTTTAGCAAGCTTTTTGATATGGTCTCAAACTACATTCTCACAGGCAAGCTAAGGAAGTACGGGCTGGATGCATAGACTATAAGGTGGATAGAAAACTGGCTGAAGTATCAAGCTCAGACGGTAATAATCAATGGCTCAATGTCTAGTTGCCAGCTGGTATCAAGTGGAGTGCCCCAGGGGTCAGTCCGGTGGCAGGTTTTGTTCAATGTCTTCAGCAATGACCTGGAGGATGGGATGGAGTGCACCCTCAGCAAGTTTACAGATGACACCAAGCTGGGGGGAGTAGTAGATATGCTGGAGGGTAGGGCTAGGATTCAGAATGACCTACATAAATTGGAGGATTGGGCCAAAAGAAATCTCATGGGGTTCAACAAGAACAAGTGCAAAGTCCTGCACTTAGGATGCAGCAATCCCATGCACTGGTACAGGCTGGGGGCTGACTGGCTGGGCAGCAGCTCTGCAGAAAAGGACAGGGGGTGACAGTGGACAGTAATGCGCCCTTGCTGCCAAGACGGCTAATGGGCTGCATTGGTAGGTGTGTTGCCAGCGGGTCCAGGAAAGTGATTCTTCCCCTCTATTCAGCACTGGTGAGGCCACATCTGGATTCCTGTGTTCAGTTTTGGGCCCCCCACTACAGAAAGGATATGGACCCAGTGGAGAGAGTCCAGTGGAGGGCAACAAAAATTGTGAGGGGGCTCGGGGACATAACTTATGAGGAAAGACTGAGGGAACTGGGCTTATTTACTCTTGAAAAGAGGAGACAGATAGGATTTAACAGCAGCCTTCAACTACCTGAAGTGGGGTTTAAAAGAGGATGGAGCTGGACTGTTCTCAGTGGTGGCAGATGGCAGAACAAGGAGCAATGGGCTCATGTTGCAGCAAGGGAAGTTTAGGTTAGATATTAGGAAGAATTTTCTCACTAAGCCTCCAGTCAAACACTGGAACAAGTCCCCCAGAGAGGAGGCGAATCTCCATCCTTGGAGGTTTTCAAGACCCAGGTAGACAAAGCTTTGGCTGGGATGATGTAGCTGGGGCTGGCCCTGCCTTGAGCAAGGGGTTGGACTAGACATGGCCTCCTGAGGTCCTTTCCAACCCTCGTTTTTTCTGATTCTCTGAGTCTACGTTCTACTCGCCCCGTATCGTAACACGAGTGCAAAAGTATTCAGGGAACCTACAAAATGGAAAATTCAACACTTATCTAGAGACACGCTTTTTCTTTCATTCACGGATAGGTTGTAGAACTCCCTGCCGCAAGATTTCTTTGCGGCTAAGGATACACGTGAGGAACGCCGGCCGGTAACAAGAACATCCAGAGGTATTCTAGCAAATACTAAAGAAAACAAGAGGCCTGGCCTTGAGATTCAGCGACATAAATCAACCTCTATTAGACGGTAGAAGAAAACTATTTTCTAGATGCTCAATACATAATTTACCTCTGAAGTGTCAGGTACCGACTGTTGCTGCTCTGGATCAGGCCAATGTCCACGCAGTCCAGCCATGTTCCCATTATTGTATGCTCCCATTCATGTAGCAATAGCCCTCTGCTTTCCTTTATTTTTTTATTAAATTTTCTACACATTTTTAAACATCTTTATATTACAAGCTTAGTCAAAACTATCCAATAGTAAAAAGTACTGGTTTCCTGGACACTGGGAAATATGCAATGCATATCCTATTATCCTCCCAGGAGCTAGTGCAAACTGTATTCCTATTAATAGGCACCAGCTAAAGGTTACCTTTAAGCAATAAAGCAGTCTAAATCCAGGAAGAGTCCATTAGGGAGTCATTCTTCAGAATAACAGGGAAGGTAATAATTTTCCATATCATACCTTCAAACTTTCAGACACATGACACTAAAATCCTTCTAGCTCAGCTGTAAATCAACTGCGCATCCTAAGACTATGAAGCATTTTCAAACCATTTGGTACAAATTGAATCAAGATGTACCTACAGCTGTTTGAATATCTGAAAAAATATATTTCAATAATGTTTTTTCTTTGGGGGGGGCGGGGAAAATCGATCCCTATTGATGTATCTAATTAAATAAAGCGGGTTTTTTTCTCTCTGTGGGCGGGGGGGGAGGGGAGTTTGAGGTCAATTTTACTGAAGAGAATCAAAATAAGGAAAGAAAAACAATGATGATGCCCCCAAGCAGACACCTTGTTTAGGAACAGAAGCTAAAACTCCAAAAGATTTCTAAAATAACTTATAATTCTGTTAAAAAAGGTCAGACTGATGAATCTACTGTATATTTACTGACCAAATCCCGTTTAGATTTAAGATGAAAGTAGCAAAGAAACCAGATGTTAGGACAAATATCTCAACCTAACACAGAACGAAAACAGTGCTATTTGCTGCTTGAGTTTTTAACGATTTCCTTCCCTCCTCTTCCCTATCATGTCTTGGCTTTCCTTGACAAAACTAGAAATCCTTTCAAAATGATCTTTTTCTATCCTAATGGGTCACGCTATAAATTCAAATACGTGTTTGCTCAGTAACCTGAAAAATCGAAGTGACCCAGACTGATCTCGCATTCTGTTTTTTGCCGTGTTAAGTGTCATGCAACACAATCTCTGCCAAGCTGCATGTACGCTATGGGTTCGGCCATCCTCTGTGGTGCAAGGTGTAGTGGGGAGGGAACTAATCTTCTGCATCTGAATCCCAACGCGGTCCGCTCCTGTACAACTACGCACTCCCTCAATGGAGGGAGAGCATAACCTTGCGGTCAAGTCATAAAATCAGAAAAATTCCCCTCCCCTCCAGATTCTCTTTAAAATAAAAAGATTATGTAGAGGACCATTAGTCATGTCAATACATTTATGAATTGCATCACAGACATTTTCTAATACAAAGAAGACATCATAGTACAACAGCCCTAACTGAAGGTCTCAATTTTATAAGCAACTGTATACTAGGTTTGGTATAATTAAACCATTTTGCCTTTAAACATTTTTTTTAAAAGGGCTAACAACTTTAACCTTTTTCCCTTCAAAAAAATATGTTCGTGTGTTCAAGTGGCGTTGTGGTCCAGCACTGAGTGGGTTTGTTTTACATTACAAATGTACCTGAACCATCAATTGCAGGTCCAGGTTTGGCTCCAAGGTTGAATTCCCTGGAAGCATTTGGAACTAGTGATTCGGTTCAGGCCCATCGCTGCTTTGGACAGAACATGAAGAGCACAACTTGGAACAAGCTCGTGGAGTCCTTTTCACAGCACATTACGAAGATTTATATTCTAGGAGAGAAAATGCAGCAGAATTGGCTTGTGTTTCCATGCACATGGTAGTTCCTTTTCATACTCGCTGCATGCTGCAAGAAGAAAAGGAGGCCAAAAAAAAAATAACACAAAAAACAAACACCCTCCTCCTATTTTGCTACCTATGTAGATCTTAGGCCTTTTTATTATGTGAGTGCACAAAAGGAATCAACATGTGTGTTTTAGTAAAGACTATTCACTAGCACAAGATCCTCTTGAGAATGCCTACTTTTAACAACCTAAATATTCCATGAGAAATAGAGATGGAAAGCTAAGAGTTTTTCAGGAAAAAATATTATATA
>NW_017728907.1:54625516-54656342 GCF_001723895.1 Crocodylus porosus
GAACCTGTTAGCCTCACCTCAGTCCCTGGAAAAATCATGGAGCAGATCATCAAGGAATCCATTTCTAAGCACTTGGAGGAGGTGATTAGGAGCAGTCAGCATGGACTCACCAAGGGCAAGTCATGCCGGACCAACCTGATTCCTTGACAAGGTGGGGCTCTGTGGATGCGGGGAGACCAGTAGATGTGGTATACCTTGATTTTAGCAAGCTTTTTGATATGGTCTCAAACTACATTCTCACAGGCAAGCTAAGGAAGTACGGGCTGGATGCATAGACTATAAGGTGGATAGAAAACTGGCTGAAGTATCAAGCTCAGACGGTAATAATCAATGGCTCAATGTCTAGTTGCCAGCTGGTATCAAGTGGAGTGCCCCAGGGGTCAGTCCGGTGGCAGGTTTTGTTCAATGTCTTCAGCAATGACCTGGAGGATGGGATGGAGTGCACCCTCAGCAAGTTTACAGATGACACCAAGCTGGGGGGAGTAGTAGATATGCTGGAGGGTAGGGCTAGGATTCAGAATGACCTACATAAATTGGAGGATTGGGCCAAAAGAAATCTCATGGGGTTCAACAAGAACAAGTGCAAAGTCCTGCACTTAGGATGCAGCAATCCCATGCACTGGTACAGGCTGGGGGCTGACTGGCTGGGCAGCAGCTCTGCAGAAAAGGACAGGGGGTGACAGTGGACAGTAATGCGCCCTTGCTGCCAAGACGGCTAATGGGCTGCATTGGTAGGTGTGTTGCCAGCGGGTCCAGGAAAGTGATTCTTCCCCTCTATTCAGCACTGGTGAGGCCACATCTGGATTCCTGTGTTCAGTTTTGGGCCCCCCACTACAGAAAGGATATGGACCCAGTGGAGAGAGTCCAGTGGAGGGCAACAAAAATTGTGAGGGGGCTCGGGGACATAACTTATGAGGAAAGACTGAGGGAACTGGGCTTATTTACTCTTGAAAAGAGGAGACAGATAGGATTTAACAGCAGCCTTCAACTACCTGAAGTGGGGTTTAAAAGAGGATGGAGCTGGACTGTTCTCAGTGGTGGCAGATGGCAGAACAAGGAGCAATGGGCTCATGTTGCAGCAAGGGAAGTTTAGGTTAGATATTAGGAAGAATTTTCTCACTAAGCCTCCAGTCAAACACTGGAACAAGTCCCCCAGAGAGGAGGCGAATCTCCATCCTTGGAGGTTTTCAAGACCCAGGTAGACAAAGCTTTGGCTGGGATGATGTAGCTGGGGCTGGCCCTGCCTTGAGCAAGGGGTTGGACTAGACATGACCTCCTGAGGTCCTTTCCAACCCTCGTTTTTTCTGATTCTCTGAGTCTACGTTCTACTCGCCCCGTATCGTAACACGAGTGCAAAAGTATTCAGGGAACCTACAAAATGGAAAATTCAACACTTATCTAGAGACACGCTTTTTCTTTCATTCACGGATAGGTTGTAGAACTCCCTGCCGCAAGATTTCTTTGCGGCTAAGGATACACGTGAGGAACGCCGGCCGGTAACAAGAACATCCAGAGGTATTCTAGCAAATACTAAAGAAAACAAGAGGCCTGGCCTTGAGATTCAGCGACATAAATCAACCTCTATTAGACGGTAGAAGAAAACTATTTTCTAGATGCTCAATACATAATTTACCTCTGAAGTGTCAGGTACCGACTGTTGCTGCTCTGGATCAGGCCAATGTCCACGCAGTCCAGCCATGTTCCCATTATTGTATGCTCCCATTCATGTAGCAATAGCCCTCTGCTTTCCTTTATTTTTTTATTAAATTTTCTACACATTTTTAAACATCTTTATATTACAAGCTTAGTCAAAACTATCCAATAGTAAAAAGTACTGGTTTCCTGGACACTGGGAAATATGCAATGCATATCCTATTATCCTCCCAGGAGCTAGTGCAAACTGTATTCCTATTAATAGGCACCAGCTAAAGGTTACCTTTAAGCAATAAAGCAGTCTAAATCCAGGAAGAGTCCATTAGGGAGTCATTCTTCAGAATAACAGGGAAGGTAATAATTTTCCATATCATACCTTCAAACTTTCAGACACATGACACTAAAATCCTTCTAGCTCAGCTGTAAATCAACTGCGCATCCTAAGACTATGAAGCATTTTCAAACCATTTGGTACAAATTGAATCAAGATGTACCTACAGCTGTTTGAATATCTGAAAAAATATATTTCAATAATGTTTTTTCTTTGGGGGGGGCGGGGAAAATCGATCCCTATTGATGTATCTAATTAAATAAAGCGGGTTTTTTTCTCTCTGTGGGCGGGGGGGGAGGGGAGTTTGAGGTCAATTTTACTGAAGAGAATCAAAATAAGGAAAGAAAAACAATGATGATGCCCCCAAGCAGACACCTTGTTTAGGAACAGAAGCTAAAACTCCAAAAGATTTCTAAAATAACTTATAATTCTGTTAAAAAAGGTCAGACTGATGAATCTACTGTATATTTACTGACCAAATCCCGTTTAGATTTAAGATGAAAGTAGCAAAGAAACCAGATGTTAGGACAAATATCTCAACCTAACACAGAACGAAAACAGTGCTATTTGCTGCTTGAGTTTTTAACGATTTCCTTCCCTCCTCTTCCCTATCATGTCTTGGCTTTCCTTGACAAAACTAGAAATCCTTTCAAAATGATCTTTTTCTATCCTAATGGGTCACGCTATAAATTCAAATACGTGTTTGCTCAGTAACCTGAAAAATCGAAGTGACCCAGACTGATCTCGCATTCTGTTTTTTGCCGTGTTAAGTGTCATGCAAC
This sequence comes from Crocodylus porosus, assembly GCF_001723895.1. Taxonomy (NCBI): domain Eukaryota; kingdom Metazoa; phylum Chordata; order Crocodylia; family Crocodylidae; genus Crocodylus; species Crocodylus porosus. Next base: position 54,628,283 of record NW_017728907.1, read on the forward strand.
ACAATCTCTGCCAAGCTGCATGTACGCTATGGGTTCGGCCATCCTCTGTGGTGCAAGGTGTAGTGGGGAGGGAACTAATCTTCTGCATCTGAATCCCAACGCGGTCCGCTCCTGTACAACTACGCACTCCCTCAATGGAGGGAGAGCATAACCTTGCGGTCAAGTCATAAAATCAGAAAAATTCCCCTCCCCTCCAGATTCTCTTTAAAATAAAAAGATTATGTAGAGGACCATTAGTCATGTCAATACATTTATGAATTGCATCACAGACATTTTCTAATACAAAGAAGACATCATAGTACAACAGCCCTAACTGAAGGTCTCAATTTTATAAGCAACTGTATACTAGGTTTGGTATAATTAAACCATTTTGCCTTTAAACATTTTTTTTAAAAGGGCTAACAACTTTAACCTTTTTCCCTTCAAAAAAATATGTTCGTGTGTTCAAGTGGCGTTGTGGTCCAGCACTGAGTGGGTTTGTTTTACATTACAAATGTACCTGAACCATCAATTGCAGGTCCAGGTTTGGCTCCAAGGTTGAATTCCCTGGAAGCATTTGGAACTAGTGATTCGGTTCAGGCCCATCGCTGCTTTGGACAGAACATGAAGAGCACAACTTGGAACAAGCTCGTGGAGTCCTTTTCACAGCACATTACGAAGATTTATATTCTAGGAGAGAAAATGCAGCAGAATTGGCTTGTGTTTCCATGCACATGGTAGTTCCTTTTCATACTCGCTGCATGCTGCAAGAAGAAAAGGAGGCCAAAAAAAAAATAACACAAAAAACAAACACCCTCCTCCTATTTTGCTACCTATGTAGATCTTAGGCCTTTTTATTATGTGAGTGCACAAAAGGAATCAACATGTGTGTTTTAGTAAAGACTATTCACTAGCACAAGATCCTCTTGAGAATGCCTACTTTTAACAACCTAAATATTCCATGAGAAATAGAGATGGAAAGCTAAGAGTTTTTCAGGAAAAAATATTATATATACACACACACACACACACACACACACACTATACACATCACACACACACAGAGTTAAAATATGTATTATAGCTGAAATATTATACAGTCTTATTAGGATATTAAAAGAACAGTCCATTCCAATTAGCATAGGAAAAAACTATTACAACATTGCAACCGTAACAAAAAAATATTGGAAGATGGGGAATCCCATCCTCTGTAACAGCAAAGATTGATACAAAAGGGCCAGATATTGTTCCCAGGCCACTGCCCCTAATCAGAATGAGAGTTATTGGGGACGATGCTATTTTTGAGACTAAGGACAATGACTTGTATATTGGTACTCACACAGCACCTTCCAGGCAAGGATCTCTGGATCATAATTAACTATTTTCCAGCAGAAAATCTGGTTTTTTAATTAAATGATATTTTTCCATGAAGAATGTCAGCTTTTTACAGAGAATGTCAGGTTTCATCTAAAACCCTACATCCAAAAGGTTTCAGCTGAAAAGAGAAATATTTTGACTGCGTTAGGCTGCCCCAGTGACTCAGAGGCTGGAGTTAAAATTGTACCATGTTCTCATTCTCCTCCACAGCCAGACCCCATAGCAGTCCTTTGTTGCTCACGGGTATGCCATATTCATGATGCTCCTTCCAGGAGGGGGGAGGCTGTGGTGCATCATGGGAAATGGCCAGGGCTAGTCTGGCTAGGGATATTGGTGCAGATAGAAGAATAAGGAACCAGGCTACAACTGCCATAAGGCACTGTGATGTCATTTCTAAATGGAAATAGTTGGGGGTTTTCCCCAAAGTTGGTATCTTTCACTGGGAAAAAAAAAAAATCTCGCCAGTGCCAATAATTTAATCTATATTACAGATGGAAAAGTTAAGAGTCCTCACTATCATTCTGTGATGCAGCTAGAAGTAGTAACTAAAAGGTGCTGAATCACCTCTGGCAACCTTTATTTAGACACATGTGGCCATTGATGCGTTGCACCATGATTGAAAAAATCCCTTAAGCAATCCGTGCCCTGTATCCCACCCATCCTCACTTCCCATCAGCAGTGACCTCCTGCAACAGTCCTCACAGCAGGGAACAAGGACATTTGCAATCACATCTCAGAAATGAAGAGTAATTTGAGACTGGGGATAGGACTTGATGATCTGCTCAGGTCCCTTCCGACCCTACCAACTATGAGACAAGATCTCTGCCACTCCCTTTTATCTGCTTTAGTGCTACCCAATCTGTCCATGACGTGGGTATGGTCCTACTTGCAAGATGATAGCAAAAGTCCCACTGGAACAGGCCCTAAGTTTGTGGGGGCCAAATTCTCTGAATGCAAATCTATAGGCTTTGAGTTACGCCAGCACAGAAGTTAGCTCTGACGCACAGATTTAATTAAGAGTGTGTTCTTATCCTTTGGCTCTCCCAGGACTCGTCTAGGCCACATCAGAAAAGAAAACCTACCAGCTTCCCACCCCAGAGCTAAATGTTCACCAAGTTTGTTCCCAGCACCTTCTCTTAAGCTTTTCACCTCCAGTTAATCAAAGGGAAAATGCTGGGGCGGGGGTGGGTTCACTTCCATGCTCCCGGAGACCCTCCGCTGACAAGATACAAGTACGCTCTCAGTCTCTCTACTTTAGATTTCCTGTATTCAATAGTGTTGCACTCAATGCCAGAGATTGCAATCTATCTAACGTGAGGCCTGCTGTTTGATCCCAGCCTGCCTGGACACACTGAGCTGAGCTGTGTTGGCTCCAGAGTTAATGGGAAGTTGTGCCATTGGCTTCAATAAGAACAGAGTTTGGCCCTTTCCAGGTGAGCGACTCCCTTTTTTCTGTTTCAGCTTACTTGCATGTTGTGAAAAGCTGGATCCACATGGATTCTGAGAATTGCTATTTCTTGCCCTCACATGTCAGAGTTTAATTCACACAGTCCTCATTACCCATGCTTCCTTTCACATTTGGAGATAGAGGATTTGTAGAATACAATGATATGCCTTCATTTGGTACCATATGTCTGAATTATTGTATAACCAAAGAGCTATGCAGCAATTCATGTCCTCCACTTCCTCCTTATGTGCTCCTTGAAATTACATAATGTCTGCTTTTTGGCCTCAGAGACATTATATTTCATCTTTCTGACACAGCTGTGAAGGCTGCGTATACTCCATGATAGCAGTTTTAAGCACTATATAGTTGCATTCAGGCAGGCCTAACCTTCCCCTTTGATTGGTTTTGCTTGTTCTGCATGGGAATGGTGTAATCTCATCACCTGGGCATTTGGGTTTTTTTAAAACTCCCATTCTCTCCTATTTTCACAATTCTGTAAAATTCTTATTTTGAAATTACTTTGGTCTCTTTTAGTAAAATATATTATTACCCCTTTGTACCAGCTGGGCTGAACCCTCATTTTAAAATGTTCTGATTATCTGGATTATTTGTTAGTGTCCATGGTGCTTTGACCGTTTCTAACGCTGGGAAGTTTACAGCTTGCAATATCCAGATTGCATATTTCAAACATAGCCAAAAGACCTGCATGTTACGTTTCTTCCTCTCTTTCCTAGAAATCCCAGCTCTGGGAACCTGAGCAGTCGGGCAGTTGGTTTTCAGGGTCTCTCTCCCTTGAAGGAGCAGTGCTGTAGTGGCTCGTGGCAGATTTCCTTCAGAAATGCTACTTACCAGGGACACGGACAACTTCTTTATTTGGTGGGTTAAAAAGAGCTGCTGAATGTCATTCTACATTAATTATTCTTAACAAGGACAATCCCCTCACACCTCAGTTTGTTTGCTCCAGGTACAGGTCTTGGATGGCATCTTCTGCTTTCCTGAGGCTGACCCTCTGGTTGGCGGGTGCCATGCTGAGACCCCCCCAAGCAGCAGGGTCTGGCTCCTCTTTTCTCTTCCTTCAGTGAGGCTGTATGTTCACAAAGCCTATAGACACTCGCTCTCTCTAGACAGAAGGATTTCTGAACCCTTTTCTGTAAGGAGACGCAAGACAGATCTAGCCAGGTGCCTCTTCGGAGGCTGACACTCAGGACTGGCTCTTTTCTTCTCTCCACCTCTCCCTCTCCATGGGCTCCATGTGCTCTTTTCCCAAAGGGAAGGGGCAGCCACACTTCACGGTCTGTAGTTCTTTGGTTTTCCTTTAGCATCATCAGTCTCAGCCACCATCTTGCTTGTTCTCTTGGCTTTGTCCAAATTTGTCGGCAAGAGGTGAACCTGGGGGGGCCCATGCAGTGTTTTCTCAGTGCAATCACCAGACCAGGTATAAACTCTTCCCTCTCTTATGTCTGTCACGTTCTAGCCTGTTAAACAAGGAATGAAGCAACCACACAAAAATGAAGAGGCTGGTTATGCAGTTCAGTTGGTCAGAAAGTAGCATAGGCAGTCTGTAATTCTGCTGTCTTATGCCATTCTTACTGCTGAGTGGTGACCAGGTGAAGGACAAGATCCAAGCATGTCTTTCAAGGTGCTAAAAGGATATCACTTGTCAGACCGAGCAGGTTTCTAACACTGCTTGCAACAAGACACAAATGTCTGTTGTCCTACACGGTGAGCGCTTCTGAGATATCTCCTCCGCCACCAATTAAGTGTTTCCCTCTGCATAAAATTTTGTAAAACAAGGCTGTTCCTTCTGATTTTCCGTAGCTCCAGTCTTCTGAAGCAGGTGACAGCATGCATTCAGTTTCTGGTGTACAACTTTTGGGTTACAACTTACTTTTACCTATGTACAAGATGAAGCTTTCACATTGGCCAAACTGTCCGGTTTTTAAGAGCTTTAAGACGGATTTGAGTATCCCCACAAAACAGCTAATATTAGTCACAAGACCACAAACGATGTGGGCAACATGCTAAATTGTCAGTGTTCTCCCAAGAAGAGAGAAAAGAGGAAGATCTTTATGAAAATTTTAAGTAGTAGGCATTATCTTGCCTGTCAAGGACTCGTACCGTGAGTCCATGATACTAGACAACATGAAAACACATACGTAAGATGAAAAGCTGACTACAACTTATTCAATTCTTTCTTTTCCACCACCTGGATCCTACCTTATTACCTCTTCTGGCCTTCTCAGGGTTTGCCTATCCTGTTATCTCAGCTGCCATGCCTTGATGGTATAATTTCATAGGGAGGCAGAAGTGCGTTTTGAGGGTTGGCCCTTGCCTGGACCGAGATCCCCCCTTGGCTCTGACCCACTTGAATCTAGCTGAGTTTTTCTGCCCAAGGTTCACTGTGTAAGAATCCCAGGCACCAACTTGCCCCTTGTGGGCTCTGGACCCCTCAGCCCACCTGGTTTTGTCCCTTGCAGGCTCTGGGTTTGTGCCCCCTTGCTGTCTGCTGGACTTCCTCCAATTTGTCTACTTCCTTTTTGTAGTGGAGGCCCCAAAACTGGACACAGATGTAGCCTCACCAGGGCTGAATAGAGGGGGAAAAAAATCACTTCCCTCGATCTGCTGACAACACTCCTACTAATGCAGCCCAGGATGCCATTACCCTTCTTCACAACAAGGGCACACCGCTGGCTCATATTCAGGTTATTGTCCACTGTAACCCCCAGGTCCTTTTCTGCTGCTGAACCAGTCACCCCCAGCCTGTACCGGTGCATGGGATTGTTCTGTCCTAAGTCCAGGACTTTGCACTTGTCTTTATTGAATTTAATGAGATTCCTTTTGCTTCAATCTTCCAATTTGTCAAGGTCTCTCTGAATCCTAGTTCTACCCTCCAGCATATCTACGACTCCCCCCAGCTTGGTGTCACCCACAAATTTGCTGAGGGTGTACTCTATGCCATCTTCCAGATCGCCGATGAAGACATTGAACAAAACAGGCCCCAGGACCCATCCCTAGGGCACTCCACTTGATACTGGCTACCAAATAGAGACCATATTGTTAGGTACTTCATCAAACGTCTGTGTCCTCTGTCCAAGATGGACTCTCCTCGCAAAAGCTTTCATTTCAGTTTTTGATGAAATTGTCTAAGGTCCTCTTTGAAATTAAACTAGGTCAAAAGTCCTTAATAGGGCAGACATACCACCTAAAACATTGCAAGGATTGGATGCTTCAGGAAAGAAAAAAACCCACTCAGATTAAAACAATTAACTTTGGTACATCTAAAAACTACAACTTATTCTAGGAGAAAATGCTCCAAAAAATGTAGATTTGAAGATAGATGGTCAGAATGCCTGAATGCCAAGGAAAATGAAAAGCTCCTAAGAAAATGCAACATACGACTCCAACCGCCAAATTCAGAAGGAATTTTATAAAGTACATCAACTGAATCAGCTTTGCGGATTTTAACAGGGTCCATTATTCAAATGATGTCTTGATCAGAAAGGCCACGAAATGGTTTGAAATGTTGACATTTTAACAACTCCTCCAAGCAGATGAGAAACTGCAAATTCAAAGAAAGCTTCAAATGGGTGGTTCTGATTTCAGCTACGCTTAAGCAGTTACTCGGCTTCATCTGTTCCAAACCAGTGGTCAGATTAGGAACCTGTAGACCGCGCGGCCAAACTGAACATCAGCTACAATCCAGAATATTGTCTCAGGTTGGCACTGGCAACCAAAGGTGTAAGCAAGAGTAATTTCACTGGTCTACATCATACTAAAACATGGCTTCAGTCCACAGAGGGCCAGTCGCAGCTCAACTGGCAAGTGGCTTTTAATATAAAACAAAGAGTAAACTAATGACTTGCAGCTTACAGATGTTGCAGAAGAATTCAATTCAAGAAACCCAGGGCAGATAGCATGGTTTGGAACTTCTTCAGACTTGCACATCATTTTTTTTTTTTTTTTTTTTTAATTCCTGCATAGAAAACAATGCTTTATCCACTAGTGTTTGCATCTTGACCAAACTTGTCCCCGTCTGTAAAGTGACACTGTGGTTGAGGGGGCCCATTTTTGACCGGAGGTGGCCCTTGCAGCCATCCCATCTCAGTTCCCCTATGACCTCCAGGAATAAACCGTTCACCTTCAGACTTTAAAACGATGATATGCCCTCTTGGTTGGGGTTTAATTTATACTAGAGGCTTTGACAGCCAGTCCTGGCCTCCCTGGCTTGCACTGTCTGATCCTAGTGTTAAGGGTCATCACAGCCCTCCTTAGGATTGTGTCCTTCCTCCCAGCAGCTCTCTCCAAATGGGCTCAGAGCCTCCTTGGCTCCCCACCGGTCATCTAATCACACCTTTTACTCTTCTTACCTGTGCAGGTCAGAAAGGCATTTGCCCTGCCCTGCCCCAAGGCTTTTTGTCCCAGACTTTAAACAACACCCTTTTCATATTCCTTTCTCCCACTAATGTCCCCCCCACCCCCGACCCACCCTCCTCCCTCCCAATAACTGCTTCAAATTCTTCCTCTTGCTTCATCTACCTTCTCCCGGCACACAGGCCAAGATAACTGGCCTCACAAACCATTTTCTTAAACCTTCTACTTGACTTCAGACTAACACGGCTCAGCTAACCCCATTTCTGTACTTAAAGGATCTTTTACAGAAATAAACAAGCGTCTGTCCCATATTCTGCCTGTCTTTGTTTGCAGATACCATCCCTAAACTTTTATGGAGGAAGTTGGGGAACAAGGACCCCCCAAACTCCCAGTTGTTTAACCCCTGTTGGCTCATAAACCAAGACATTTACAGCGTATGCAGATACCACAGTTAAGAGTACATCTTCTCAAAGCCCATCAGACTTATTGTTGTCCGTAGACTGTCCATGTTCTGCTTGCGGATGTTCAAGTTTGCTGAAAATGTAGAAACACTGTTTTTTGTTTTAAGTGCCAATTTGAGTATCCACAATTGGAAAGCAGATGTGCTCCTAAGACGCCCCTGTTTGAAAATGGATGGAAAGCATCTCCATCCAGCCTAGGAAGCAAATGTCTCCTAACACCAATGGGGGCCTTGAGAGAAAGCCAGACTTCATAAATAAGAGTGTGTTACCTACACAGCATTTCTCTCCCTAGGACTAGAACTCATGACATCCTGCTGGACTGATTTCTTTACTTGGGCTGCCAAATGGTAAATATTTGAGATCTATAGCGTCTGATTCCTTTGCGTCCCTCAGGAGCTACTTTAACATTAACAGTTCAGAGAACTGATTTCAGCTCTGTCCTCCATTTCAGGATGGAAAAAAAAATACCTTGTAAAAACAGCTTGTCAGAAACCTTTGGCTTTATCACCAGCCATGATTTGCAAGTCTTCCTTCCTTATGAGGAGTCTGACTTCATGGTTCAGCACAGTTTGCTCCAGAGATAGTTGGCACCTTTACAGTGCGCAGATAAGTAAAGTTTTCATGCAATATGACAGTAGTTACTGTGCACAGAGCAGAATAAAGTAATCGACTCCTTTGATTTATTGCAAATGCTATCAACACAGAAATCACAGTAAGACTTTCATTATATTATGTTTGCTGTATAAACACCTCCATGCATTTTGTCGATCCATTTTACATCCAAAAACGTAAGCAGCAGGGAGGCGTAAAATATAAATATGTCTGAGTCTCTATTTTGACTATTTCTAAGAAATATGCTTTAGGCCATTAAAGTGATAAATAGAAAAGGAAGCTACTTCATTGTTTAAACCCAAGATTTTGTGCTCAAGTGATTTCACAGGATTTCTGTTCTTCTTTAAACTGTCTTTCCAACTACCTTGATTTTTCTCATTTTTCCAAAGGAAACAGTTCAGGGTGACACAAGATTTGTGGGTCTTAAATAATCAGCATCATGATCTACCATAAAAAAGTAGACTAATTTGTACCAACACCACAGTCTATAGACATTTAGCTATAAACAGTACAGAAGTAATAGCTGTAATGGAGCATGTCTCTGGATTAGGTGTCATTTGGGGACCAGAGAAAGACAGGGAGCTTTAAACTTCCCAGGAAGTGTATCCTCTTGTGGAAATGCATTTGCAAAGCATTTCTCTTGTATTTTGTTCTGTGAGACCCGACCTAGGTGTTATACCCAACACCTGGTAGAACAGGCCTGTTCAGATGGACCATTTATTACCCCATCAGAATCTTCTTTCCGTAAAACTAGCTTTATAAGTCTCGTCCCTTCCTTCTCTAGTGCAATCTTATGTTCAAGGCCTGGGTGGCAAAAAACCTGAACCTGAAAGCAGAGCACAAAACCATGAGTGCCCTTGCACACCTATGAATTTCAGAATACAACTACAGGCATTAATCAGGTATTTGCAAACACAACAAGGTAATTTGTGCTTTAGCCAGCCATACACGGCATCTGCAATCAGGGCAATTACTTGAGCAAACTGCACTTAAGTATCTGGGCTTCTCATGGTTTGAAAATTAGCTCTCAGTGAGATTGTGTTCCTGCCATAGTCAAGAAAAACATTAGGCAACACTTCAGTTAGACACATTTTCATGCCTAAGGCTACGCTTGGGACTCCTACTGGCGTCATTGTTGAATAAGGGCATTATGTGGCCTGAAAGTTACACCACACATTTAAGTCATTCTGCAATTTCACAATCCCTTTCCCAACTACTAAGTAAATGGTTAGCACTCTTCATGGGTAAACAAAAGTCTATGGACCATACTGAGCCTAGCTGGAGTAAGTTAATGCAACTCCATTGACATAAAAAATTAAAAGGGGGAAAAAAAAGAAAAAAAAAAAAAAATCAAGGAAAAAAGAAAACTTCATTCAACTGCATGTACCATCAAATGTATATTTTTAAGGAAGATTTGATGCCCTTTTCCCCCCTTTGTCTCTTAAAGATAGTACCATAATTATAACCTAAAAATACTTATTTGGGTTTCTTATTGCTGGTGGCGGTAATACATGTCGCAGCCAATCAGTTAAATTGAGAATTGATAGGTATGAAGAGCATTAAAGAAGGATTATTTCAAGCTACATACACTGTACCTCTACCAATTAAAAGCTTGCTTCTCTGGCGTCTATACTAAGCTACCTGCCTATAGAGACCTCTAGCACCTTTATATGCAAGTACTAAATAAAAGGATCAAAGAAGTGTCCTGAAAAAAGTCTTCTGTGACATAGAGGACTGAAGACAGAAGTATGCAACTGTATGGGTCACATCCTTCTCCGCTGTACAGTAAAGCATGAGAAAGGAGAGCAGCCATCTGATGGGTTTGAACAGGGATCACTTTGCATTCCAGAGACAAGGACTGAGCTGATCACTGAAGAAAGACAAAGCCCCATCAGTAGATTAGAAAGGTCTTTCTTGTGTTAGGTAAATAGAGCTTGCTCCAGCACAGTATAATTCTGTTTATACAGCAGGCCTGGTTTAAGATTGTTGGGGGGTTTTGTTAAACACTTTCATATGATTTTCATGAATGGACACTGCTACTCATTCAGATGGCCAGAAACGGAAGTTGTAACAAGAGATCTTATTAACCATTGTTAAAAAGGCCCTCTTCTCTAGTGAATAAACTTACGGGAAGCTTAATCTCCTACTTCACAGGTGTTTCTGTCAGCATGGATGTCGACTGGCGTTCTTCCAAGCACATATAATTTGGATTTTGCCTTAGTACCCACACTTTCATGCAAAAACTGAAGCTAATGTTACATTTATTATCCCACTCTTCATCACTACTATGCAGAGTGTAGGTAAATGTGTCCAGCAATATACCTCCTACTGGTAGGCGAGCAGTAGGGCTGTGTGAAATTTCACCGGCCATTTTGTTCCGACACTGTTTTGACCAATTTTGAGGTCGAAACAGCAAAATCAGACCAAAACAAAAGTCGTCAAAATAGCCTTGAAACAAAACAAGACTGTTTTGAAAGTCAAGACGTTTTGACCATAGGCTGGGGATGGGAAGTCAGTCCAGCTGGGCTGATTTCTCATGCCCGCTCTAGATTGTGCCGGAGCTGGGCAGAGGCCCAGAGGGGCTGCTTCCTGGTGCCCTGCTCTAGATTGCGCACTCCCAATCTAGCGGGGAAGCAGCCCCACTGTGCTGCCTCCTGGCCCTGGCACGATCTAGCACCGGGGACGGAGAAGCAGCCCCGCTGCACTGCCTCCCAGCCCTGCCGCGACCTAGCACTGAGCTAACTTCCCATCCACAGCAAAACTCGAAACAGTGTCAAAACAGCCTTCTGTTTCAATGAAACGGAACAGCGTTTCAACTCAAAATGAAATTCGAGACGAAACACTGTTCCCTCAAACTGTCGAAACATAAGACGAAACGGAACGGTGCCATTTCGCACAGCCCTAGTGAGTAGCTATTCCCTCTCTTAGGCCTAGTTATAACAAGAGAACCATTTGCTAATGAACACAAAGGTTAATTTTCTATACTTCTCTCCTACTGGTTGACAACACAATGCACAGAGCCTCACACTCCCAAGCAGAGGAGCAATTTCCACCATCTAAAAGACAATTAAGTGATCCCTTAGTTCCATGAGCTGCTCCTCAGCCCAAATGGCGTTAACTTCTCAGTTGTATACTGCTTACTTTGTCCCAGTTCGACTGTATTGCTCAATCCAATATCCACAAGAAAAGGACAATTTTCCTAGTTCAAAAATAAATATGGATGTCTCGCATTGAGAACCTCCCAGGTGCCCATTCAGAGAAAGAACTACTGACAATGATATTTCCTACTGTCAAAAGCATTTGGGACGGTGGGAGGAGCAGTGACTCTCCTGTTCCTTTTTTTTTTTCCCCCCTCTTGAAAGTTTTTGAATGAATTCTAGGGCTTGTGAAAGTGAAAAATTAATTTCTTCTCTTCAGGCTGTGCAAAGCGTATGCAGGCTGTCTGTGAGCTCCTTCAAAGACTGGTAGCTCTACTGATACTTCCCATCCTGACCTACTATCCCCATATACTTGAATCATAATCCAACTCCCAACAGCTTCTGTAACGGCAGACCAGAGCCTCCAACGTTCATTTGTGGCAAGTTAGGTGACAATTTTTTGAAGTTAACATGAGCTCTGCAAGGTCTAGAGACTAGACTGATATCACAGTCATTCCTGTTTTCAAGAATTAATAACTTTTCAATAGCTCACTTTAGGAACATGACCTATACTGTTACTATTGGCAGCATCAGAATATTTGGTGGGCCACTTGTTTTAATATACCCAAAAACTTTTTGCAAGAATAAAATAATTAAAAAAAGATGTTGCAAATGATAATTATTAATATCTGGCACTTCCATAGCATGGGGCATCTTGAATGTGCTCTAAAAGCATTACCAAATCTTAACAAAGCCCCTTATGCGATACTAAGTAGAGCTGAGCGTAATGGCACTGTTCCGTTTCGACCTGAGTTTCGAGGTTTAGACGGAACAGCATTTTGTTTCAAATTTCATTTTGAGTCGAAACAGCTGTTCTGTTTCACTTTGTCGAAACAGTGAGGCTGCTTCAACGTTTCACCCACTGGGTATAATGGGGGAAGCTCGAAATGGCCTCTCCCATCTGGCAGGCAGATCGGGGCCCTGGGAGGGGCTGTGGCAGTCTTCCCGGGCCTGAGGGCCCCCGATCTCCTTGTCAGATGAGGGAGCGAAGCCAGTGGCGCTACAATCAGGCTGGGGTTGGGAAATCAGCCCAGCCGGGCTGAGTTTGTTCCCCAGCATGATGGTCAGTTCCCTTCCCCTGCACTGTGATCAGCTTCACCTGCGGGAGGCAGGGAGAGCCAGGGCTGCACTCCACGCCTGGCTGAATCTGGAGAGCAGTCCTGGTTCTCCCCTGTCTCCCACCACGTGGCTGCTGGCTGCTTTGAAACTTGAAACATTTTGAAATGTATTGACTAGCCTCATTTTGTTTTGAGGCTGTTTCGAAGCCCTTCCTTTCATTTTGATTTCACTTTTTTGAGTTCGAAATGAGTTGAAACAGTGTCAAAATGAAATGGCTGGTGAAATTTCACATGGCTTTAATACTAAGTTACATACCAAGAACAGATACAGTTCCACATTTCCTGTTCCAAAAAAGAAGGCATTTGGGGAAGGGGGCAGAAATGGAGGTGCCCATCACTCCCACCCCACAGCCCCTGCCCCACCCCCTGACCCTAACCCACAGCCCCCTGGCCCTGCTGGTGGCCCTCACTCCTAACCCACAGCCCACAATCCCTTCTGGTTCCCCTCACTCTGCTGCAGTGCCCTGCACTTCCAACCCACAGCCCCCTTCCCCCTCCACCCCCAAGCTACAGCCCCCCTGCCAGCGCCCCTAACTCTGGATGTGAAGTCCTCTGTTCCCCCCAGCCCTGCTGGAGCAGCTCCCAGCTGCACGTCCTGACTGGGCTGGAGTACAGTGTCTGCAGCGGCTCCAGCTCCACCTCTGCCATCAGGGTGGGATGAAGCTGAGTGAATCCAGCCCTGGCAAGAGCTAGAGAGAGGAGGAGAGGTGGCCTGTGGCACCCCACGTCCTGGGCTGGGGCTCCTGTGCCACACCAGATGGCCTGGTAACATCCCTCCTGAATAGCATCTCCCAGCCACTCTGCCCATGACCACGGACACCAGCTCCAGTGCCACTGGCTTGGCTGCACAGCTCCCTGCCTCCTCCAGAGGGCCCCTCCACCCGCCCACTCCCCCACCAGAGAGGCAGGTAGCTCCCTCCTCCCCGCCATGCCCTGCTGCAGCCCCAGCACCCAGCCACCATCCCCCAGTGCCAGCAGGTACCAGCCTCCCCCCCCCCATACCCTTTTCCAGACAGTCCCCAAGCCCTGGCCCTCCAACCCTTGCCCCCATAGACTCGCCTGTATCCAGCTGCCAGGGCTGCTCCTACCACCCTGCCTGGCTTTATGCATGGGGGTGCCATATGCATGCACACACACATGGCACCCCCTGCCTCCAATTGCCCCAAGCAGCTGGAATGCTGCTAGCCTGCAAAGAGAAACCCACAGCCTTCCTAAAAGAGATCCCATTTTAAACTAACAATGAAGTCAAATAAAGGTTTGGAGAAAGGAAGAATCATATCCACTCCCTGGATGGGAAATTGAGGCACAGGGAATTCAAGTAACTTGCCCGTGGTCACACAGGAGCTCAGTGGCAGACTTGGAAATTGGAGCCAGATCTCCCACTCATTAGCCATCACCCCATCCTTTCTGAACAGCAGGGCTCCACTTGTGTATACTCATGTAGTTGTAGGCAAAACTGGAGCAGGGGCTTGAAACCTCAGCCCCACGACTCAGCACTGATGGAGCAGCTACAATTCCACTGCCTCAACTCATGACTGAAGACACTGGGGTTTCGCCCCATAACGTACATGCTATGGACTCTACTTTCACAAAGTCATGGGCAGTTGTTGACTTGTCCATTAAGAACAGTTCGGGTAGAATTTTTTTTTTTTTTGAAAGCCTGCCAACAACCCCACGTTGGTGGATAGCAAATAACACATTTAGGGACTTGTTACGTTACAAGTTAAAAGGGAAGCTTGGTTAAAAATTATCTGCAACAGAGGGAAGTTGGCTACAGAAAGAGCATCAAACAAAGGGGAACTTTCCCAGTAAGGCCAAAATGACTGCCCAAAGTCCATAGCAAACAATGGACGTATTCATAGGAAACACTTCACCTCCAGTGCAGAATGTTTGCAAGAGCATGGAAAGGGTAAGCTGGCCCTGGCATTGACATGTTAGGTATGTCTTAGAAACGTGCACTATAGGGTCCCAGCCTTTGCAGTGCAGTCTCTTCCAATGCCGATGCTATAGTCTTACTTCATTTGTGCCTCGCCAGAACAATTCCACTCGGTCGGGCTGCATTTCCAAAACCACTGTCAAATTAACTCTGTGTCGGCAAGTTGCTTACGGCAGAATGAAACACGGAACGCTTCATATGCCCAGGTATAAGTTGAAATATGTAGGTCTTAAGTTTTCAAGGGCAACTTTTGGGGACTCGGCTTCTGGAAGATCAAAATGCAATGATACAGTTACTGCAATAATGCACAATGGCAAAGGGTTTGCACAGTCCGATAGCAAGCTGCCAAAATGAGTCAAACACCAATCAAATTTGGAGTCCAAATGTAGGCAAATGACTGTGAGAACATATTTCATGACCGACATTGGAAATAACTTTTGCCAGTGCCAACTGTCAATTAACTGGCCAGCTTATCCACAGTTAATTTAACTGGAGTCCCTCTACACATGGGATGATTCTTTTTTTTTTTTTTTTTTTTTTTTTTAGTTTCTTTCAAATGGAAATACAAAAGGACCAGCTTATATTCAAGTACAAATAAATGGAAAGGATGTATAATGCCTTGATGATTCACTTGCCCAGCACAGCAAGCCTGCACATGTCCAGCACTGCATTGCATCCATTCAAGTGTAGCACACGCAGAGCAGATGTGCTGTGCTGTGCTTCACTGAGGTGCACCTCAGTGCAACCCGGAGGCACTGTGCATGTGTCACAGGATTATAGGATTCGCCTCCCAGTGAAGTAAATGGGAAGAGTTAACTGCATTTAATCAAGTTCATAGAGAAATGTGCTGTAATAGACACTCAAATAATAGATAACGGTGGACCATTTAAAAACAACCAGGAATCAATGCAGTGCTGATGTTCAAAGCTGGGAACAAGAAGCCCATGAATGCAAGACTTGGTGCCAAGTAGCCTTCAATGGTAACAGCAAGTTTGACAATCAACACATAAAGGCAAAACAGAAACCCTTTTCGGAGGTGCTTCAGCATCTAAATTAGCCTTCCCACTCCACAAAATCTATCATCGCTGCACGAGAAAAAAAGAACTGGTCTTACCAGCCATCAGGAACCCATCAATGAACCTTTCAGTCATGAAATAAAAAATCCAATTGTCTTCAACCACCAAGGACAACAAGTTTGTGATTCTATGTTGCTTTCTCTTTGGCAGAAAGGATTGGCAATTTTGCACGTTGAACCCTTTTACTGACTTCGAACAAGCTATTTCTACATGAAAAATGGCAGCATTTCTCTGTTAAAATACAGATATTTCATCCCCAGTAAGTCTGTGGATGACACCAAGCTGGGGGACATAGTAGATACACTGTGGGGTAGGGCCAGGATTCAGAGTGACAAAGACGAATTGGAGGATCAGGCCAAAAGAAATCTCATGAGGTTCAACAAGGAAAAATGCAAAGTCCTGCCCTTAGGATGGAGCAATCCCATGCACCAGTACAGGCTGGGGGCTGACTGGCTGGGCAGCAGCTCTGCAGAAAAGGACAGGGGGGGTGACAGTGGACAATAAGCTGAATATGAGCCAGCAGCGCGCCCTTGTTGCCAAGAAGGCTACCAGCATACGGGGCCGCATTAGTAGAAGCACTGCCAGCAGATTGAGGGAAGTGATTCTTCTGCTCTGTTCTGCACTGGCGAGACCACTTCTGGAGCACTGTGTCCAGTTTTGCCCCCCGCCCCTCCCCAATGGAAAGGATGTGGACAAGTTGTACAGAGTCTGGTGAGAGCAACGAAAATGGCTCAGGGGCTGCGGTACGTAAGGAGAGGCTGCTGCAACTGGGTTTATTTAGTCTGCAGAAGAGAAAAAACTGAGGGGGGGATTTGATAGCAGCTTTCAACTCCCTGAAGGGGGTTCAAAAGAGGATAGATCTGGACCATTCTCAGTGCTGGCAGATGACAGAACAAGGAGCAACAAGCTCAAGTTGCAGCAAGGGAGGTTTAACTCGGATGCAAGGAAAAACTCTCTCACTAGGAGGGTGGCGAAGCACTGGAACAAGTTACCTAGAGAGGTGGTAGATTCTCCATCCTTGCAGGTTTTTAAAGCCCAGCTTAACAAAGCCTGGCTAGGATGAGCTTGCTGGGAATGGTCCTGCTTTGAGCAGGGGGGTTGAACTAGATGATCTCCTGGGGTCCTTTTCAACCCTCATTTTCTATGATTCTACAATTCTGTGATTCTATATTTGTGCACAGATAAAGGCTATACACGTGCTGGGCATCTGCTCTGATGCGTGTTAATTAGCATATATCAGAGCAGACTCAATTAATCCCAACAGCTTTCACAATACACATATTCAGTGTCCCCATGCTTCAGAATGGCGGCAGGGGTGCTTTAGCTAAAGCTCGCCAAAAAGCTTTAGTTGAAGTGCCCCCACTACCATTTTGAAGCATGTGACGCTGACGGCGCTTTAATCAGAGTGGCCCAGAGAACTGCTCTAATTAAAGTGCCCTTTCCCACCCCATCTCCACCCCAGAGCATGCATAAAAGACACCCTTGCTGTTTTAGTGACAAACTTCAGTGAAAGTATTGGCTTTTGCATATGAACACCGCTGTAGCGGAGGCTGGGGTGGAGCAGGCACCCAGGCATACGGTTGCTCACCCAGCAGTTGCAAGTTCAAAGCCATAGCAGAAGCACTCATGTGGCCTGTCAAGAGTCCAACAAGATCTGCAAATCCTGCTACATACCTTGTCACAGGGGCATGACAAGGAAGGACATCTACAGTCAAAGGTCAAGCTACTTTTGCAGAGCGCTGGTCTAAAGAGGGAAGAAAATCCTACTGTTAAAACTTGCAACACCTGGACAGCCAGCGGGCCAGCCCAGCGCTCTGCTTCCACACTAAACCAAGTTTATACAGACTGACCCATTTCCTTGGCCCAGATTGCATGCAGCTAATATCGGTGTTACAGCAGAGACATGTATGAGTTTAATAAACGTAGAAACAGCTAATGGTTAACAATAATAAAAAAAAATATTTTTCCTTCAAGCAATTGCATTGTAATATAGGGCCTTCTAATTCCTTCCTGTCTGGTCCCAGGGGCCTATGAATAAGGCAACATGAGAAATAAATAACGTGTTGCTGTTACACTGTTTAAACCAAATCTTAAAGTCGCTACAGGAGAAATATTGTCTCCCTCATTAATCCTGAAATCTTTTATAGTTTCATATATCAAGTTACCTTTCTGCTAAAGTTTTATTTGTAGGCTGGGTTTACTGCATTATGGTTCCAATTCAGCATTGTTTTAATGAGTAATTTGACTTGGATAAGTTGATGCCACATCTCATCCACTGAGGAGATTCACTTTACACTGTGAATAGCCAAAAATAAGCACCTCTGAAGATTCCCAATGCACAACACCCCTGTGATATTTTGCAGTAGTTCTTTAATGTTTGTTCTTATTTATTACTCCCTCTCCTCCCAACCATTTCCTCACATCACCTGAATTCGAATGCACAAGCCGCAGACAAGAAAATTGGGCAGGAATATTGAAGTGCCACAATCAAGTCCAAAAATTAGGAGGAAATTGACCCAAAAGTCCCATTTTCAACAGCTATGTGGAGCGTTGTTGTACTTTCAGTTTTTAAAGCAGAATTCCCTGCTATTGGCATATGAGCAAAAACACAGAAAAGTGACCATGAGGAAAAGGAGGATGGGCCTTGCCTGGGCTTCAGTAATTCTACAGTAGGTGCCTGCATGCATACTCTTATCCCATCATAAATGAAAGCCAACTCTCTTCTTCCGAGGGCTGGACTACCAGAATTACGCTTTATTTACTGTAGGGTAAGAGCATGCACATGGGCACTTATTTCGGAGCACCTGCCTTGCACTACAGCCCCCTCCCTCTGCCTTACAGTATCCTGTCTGTGTGCCCATGCCTATAGTCACCTGAGCTAGCAGACAAGGGCCCCAATCTGGATCAGAACCCATGATGGTAGACACTGTACAAAAGGCAGTGTAGCTATGCATCTTATAGACTAACTAAATAAGATATATATAAAGTAGAAACTTTTGAGTAGAAACTCAAGTTTACTTCATCAGGAAGAAGAGAGCTAGACAAAGGCTTTCCCCTGAACAATATACAATCCAAGCTCTAATAAAACACTGATATATATATAAGGAGCAAACATACATCCCATGTTTACTCAAATACAAGATGAGGATTTTTCCCCCAGTTCCCTCGTCTTATAACCGCATATGAGGAAATCTCACTAAAAACATTGCCTATCCTTAAACTGCTGCCAAAAGCAGCATGTGCTTAGCAATGAAAACCAACTATAAAGCTGATTAAATGCCATTAACACTGAGGGTGGCTATAAAGCACATGGCCCACATTGGGGAAATACGTTGATGAGAACCTACAGCAAAATCAGTTAGGGTAGCCAACTGAATAGGACAAAGGGTAGTGCCCATTAAGCACAGTCCCCCTAAGCATTGACTCTTTTTCAAGTCATTGTGAGCCACAACACTGCATACAAGTTACCCAGAATCCCTCAGTTGCCCCCTCTCTCAGTATATCCAATTAGTGCGGCCCCACTCCCCATGAAGTGAAGCCAGACCAGGTTGCTCTACGCCTCATCTGCATATACATTTTTGGAGCATCCCAGGACTTGACAAGAACACCTGGTTCCAGTCATGAGTGGGGGCTAATTAGCACATGGATCTATTGGGGGGTGGGGTGTAACCTGGATTACACACACACACACACACACACACACACACACATATTGAGTAGTGCTGAGCCAAAGCTGTGCAGGAAATGTGGTGAATAGGGACACTTGGCTTTAGTCTGCCCCTACACCATATACTGAATATGTAGGAAGAGGGGCCACATGGCAAAGGATTGTAAGGAGAAAGGGCACTGGCAACCTCTGTGGGGAAGAAGAGCATGTATCCCACTCCTGCTCCCAGTCCTTGGCAAACAGAGCAAGGCAGCAAAGAAAGGAGGAGATCAAAGAGCAGGAGGAAAGGGAACAAGAGGCACCTTTGGAAGAGGCTGCAGAGCCAGAGGAGCAGGTGAAAGAACTGGAAGAGGATAATGAGAGTCAAGGAGAGTCACAAGAAGGAAGGTGGGAGAGAAGTATGAGACTTCACCCTGAGCTGAAAGCCAGGGAGTAGGAGAAGAAAAAAAAAAATGCAGGAAAGGGGAACATTGCACCCCTGTAAAAGAAAGGAGGAAAAGAGAGCAGCTCAGAGGAAGAAGTGTCAGAGAAGGAAGAAAATTAGCTAGAATTGCAAAAAGTTAGAAAAAAAGAGGACAAAAGAGAAGGTAGGAGGAGAAACCAAACAAGAGAGATGAAGGGTAGAGGAGGAAGCAGCCGAGCCTGGGCCAAGTACCTCTGCCAGTAGTCTCCCCTCCTCAGCTTTCTCCCCAATACAAAGTCCTGGCTGCCTAGAAGCGGTTTTTGCTAGTCAGGAGTGGGTGAACAAGTTCCTGGGAGAAATAGATGTGGAAGGGTTTGTGAAAGCAATGAATATGGGAATGGATGAGGAGGGAGCACAGGTGGAGAACCTAACATCAGACAGATGATGCATATGGAACCGCAGGAAATGGAAGATCATCTCCAATAAAGATGCACGTGCAAGGCAAAGCAGCTCTCCGATTGGGAAACTCTCCACAGAGAAAGTAGCTGCCATCTGGAAGGTGCGGGGAAAAGACTTTTGAAAAGAGCACTAAGAGCTAAGCTAGATGCTGGCACACAAAATACTGCCAGTTCATGAGCTGCAACGTGGCCAGCGGCTCTCCTGGACTGCAAAGTGCCCAAGGGACGTGTACCAGGGAAGAAACACATGAGCGCTTGCTGTGGGAATGTGCCATTGCACAAAGGGCATGGGAAGGTGTAGAGCATCGGTACCAGCTAACAACAGGAATCAAGCGAAGTGATATAGTGGGGAGAGACACCAAAACTGGAATCAAATCAGATGCATAGAAGATAGGTGGTACACGGTATCAAAAATGCATTGTGGACTGGAGGAAACTTGCTGGGCTTCAAAAAAAGGAAGAGTGGTGTGTCAAACAGTGCTTAAAGCTAGGCCTATGCAGGGTAGAAATGTACCTATGGAGGGACCTGAGAGCTGGAGGGGAGGAAGCAGTGGGCAAAGTGTGGGAGGAAGAGAAATATGTCCTGATATTTGTGGATAGAAACTAAGGGAAGAAAAAAAAAGTTGCATGGGACAATGGATTGTGTAAGTAAAGGGAATGGGGAAAGGTTCACGTACTGGCAAGATGTAAAATTGCTATAGCCATATTTAAATCTCAAGGTTATTATTTCCAAATTTTCTTCTCCATGTGCTCAGGAAGAGCAGCATCTGACAGTAAGGAGAGGGGAAGGGGCAGCCAGGGGAAAAAGTTGGTGGGGGAAAGCAGAGAGCAAAAGACTACCTGACCCACCTCACCACTGAATTTACTTTCCCTGCTCTAGCAGCGGTAAGGAGACAAATTCAAGGCAAACCTCCAATAATTAGATTCTATACTTGGAAAATTATAACAAACTTATAAATTTTCCATATATAGAATCTAATTATTGGGGGGGGTCATCTTATAATCAGGGTCATCTTCTACTTGAGTAAATACGGTATATATATGTATATTGTTAAAACTAGTTGGTGGATTTCTTGCTGGTTGTTACATCATGCAATCGTCTTGAGCAGAGATTTGAAGGAGACAGGGAAGCAGTTCTGAGGCCAATTCAAGGAAGTAGTAAGGGGCAGTAGGGAAGCAAGTCTACCATTTGTAGCAAAAGTAGGCAAGTGAGCGCTAGAGGACAGAGCCTCAAGTGAGGAGTTCTGCTGAGGGGGCTGTGAAACTAAATTTGCGGTGAAACTAAATGCCAACAAAACAAGGATGCAACCCCGAGATCTTTGATCAGGCAAAATACTCACTAAGGCTGTTGACAGATATGACCCCCACCCCCCCCACCCCCAAAAACTCTGCACTTTACCAAAAGCAGCAGCATATTAGTTCAATCCAGCCCCAGTCTGTATAGATTGCATGCTTCAGAGGAGCTTTTTAGCACTTTTATCTAAAGCTGATTAAAGCAGCTATTAAAGTGCAAAAAATGTCCTGCTGAAGTGCAGGATTTACACAGAGGTTGGGCAAGCCAAGTCAGATTAACACAATGCCTCTTCTGGCCATACACTACACGCAGTGCAGGGGTGCACCAAGTTTAAAGTAAAGCACCTTTTTTTTTTTAGGTCTGAAAGCAGCCTGAATTCATGAGGCTTTGCCTATGCAAGGGCTGACAGACTCTAGCCTAAATATCTGTTTACTTCCAAGTAAAGAAAAAGGGAGAGAGATGAGCCAGAACAGAGCCAGAACTAGAACCAAGATCTGATCCCCAGCGATAAGCTGTTAGTCAACTGTATCTGCTCCTGTTACAGGCGGGTTAGACACAGAGACTTGTATTAGATTTTGCTGGTGTTTGGAAGCAGAACACTAAGTACTAGCAACATGTAAGGCATAGACAGAAGTGCAGCTCCCCGTTGTAACTCATGGTGCTTCGCAGGAAGTCCCATGAGTTACAGCGATGCCCCAGAGCCAACAGATGTTCACTGCTGGGTCCTGAGGGCTGGGGGACTGTGCTGCAGTTTCGAGAGGCTGCAAGTCTGCAACTGCTCTCCCCTAGCCCCATCCCTCCCCTGTCCTAGCCCCATCACAGTCTTCAGAATGGGAGCAGGGAAAGGGATGGAAGGAAGTTCGTTCTAGAGGTGCCCAGCTGGCACTAGAGGGTGAGGCAGGTGGACTGGAGCCCCCCCCCCATTCTGGAAACAGCACCAGGAGCAGGACTGGGCCATGTCAAACCAGCCCTGCTCCTGGCACCTGCAGAAAGAGTTAATAAAGGCTTGGAGCACTTTCATCTGAACCCTCAGGTAATATAAAGTAGTATGTAATGAGGGT
The DNA here is from genome assembly GCF_001723895.1 of Crocodylus porosus. Classification (NCBI taxonomy): domain Eukaryota; kingdom Metazoa; phylum Chordata; order Crocodylia; family Crocodylidae; genus Crocodylus; species Crocodylus porosus. The sequence goes on from NW_017728907.1 coordinate 54,650,739, forward strand.
TCAGATTGTTGTGGGATTGGGCCCTTTTAAAGCACTTTGCAGCCATGCATGTTGCATAGAGTGCTTTCAGGGGCCAGAGCAGGCAAAAACTGCCACTTCTGTCTGCGCCTGCAGGTGCTAATTTAGAGATTTAAGACCACTAAATTAAGATGCTGATTTATAGGAGTACTCCACATGCTTGTATAAGCTGATGGAGCCATCATGTCAAAGGTCTAACACAATAAATATGAACAAGCACTACACATGTGAGCAAGGCTTCACAGGTTTGGCCCTAATTGCACCTCAGAATCCTAATCAGACATCCTAACCTAATATACTTGAGGCAGGGCTCTTTAAGCACTGACTCACTAATCGTGCAAATTTGTGTGAATAATTCCTTTGAAGTGAATGGAACTACTCAGGTATGAAGACACTACATACTTGAGTGAGAGTTTGAGAGATCAAGCCTTTAAATTCCAATGTTGAAACCACCACTACCCAGAATATTTTCTAAAAATAAAACTAAGACTGGAAATTATTATTTTCAAATACTTAAACTGTGAGAACATTTCACATCCACCTAATTATGTAGCATCCAGGTTTGTTAACTTCTTTTCTTTTCAGAAAATAAAAGAGCAAGCATTGTCCTTTTCCCCCCCTCTGATAGCACCTTGATGAATACAAAGTAAAATAGAGCTGCTGCCCGAGATTGAACTCCTTCATTTTAAAACTTTTACTAGTTACTGTTACAGATGCTGAAGTATGTGGAACATTTTATATTTTTGGTCCACAAAATATATATATTGCAGAGAACACAGTGACCTGCTTAGGGAAAACATTTGTCAGACTGGAGAATGTCTAGGAAAAAATATATAGACACTTTTAGTCTGGTTAATGGGTGTTGGTCACTTGGTCCACACTGTGAAACTTTATTCTCAACAACCTCCTGTCATCCTTACTACTTGGGGGTTTGTGTCAGGGTCAATCCAGTCCCCAAAACTGTACCTGTAAAATGTTATGAAACTCTGAGTTATAACCTCATGGCTTAATCTGCCATAACCTGACTACTTTAATGAGGAACAATTGTATAAGTAGAAAAATGGTTTGTTTTGTGACTGAGAGGCAGATAAATTTGGCTAAATTTTTCCAGCTGGCTCTAAATTCTGAAAAATTAGCCAAACTTTTTACCAGCTTGCTTAAAGAGTTTGGATGACTTCCCTGTCTGATTCATAAAAAGGCTGTGTTTTATACACTGTACATGGCATGGTGTTCTTTTCATTCTTGGCCACCAGCACAGGGATATAATTAATTAGGATTATCTGATATGTGTTTGTCTTTATTTATACTGGAAGTGCAAATTAAACCCAAGCTTCCTATAAACTCTGGATTTCATGGGTTTCCTGGCTTTTTTTTTGATCAAGTAATGCAAAAGGGGGTGGGGGGGCATTAGGGTTTACAACAGTATATATAGCAGATTGTTGCATGATGCCTCAAACATGCCCAAGCACCAAGGCATGAAAATTGCTAGGCATTATGTAGACACGACCCCCAAAATGGACAAGGAACAGGCCTGGCTCCTGCCCCAAGGAGCTTACAATCCAGCAGCTTGCTCCTGCACTTCATGAAATCGAGGGAAACAGGCACCACCTCTAACTTTTGTTTTTATTAAAGTAAAAGTAAATCCATGCAAGTGGATTTATAGTAATAATAACCATTCAGGTATCAACGATTTGCATAGGCCTACTTGGTAGGCAGATTTCTGCAAGTCAGCAGCGATCCGATCTGGCTTCAGATCCAGCTGCTTCGGATGGCAGTGATCCGATCCGGAGCTGCAGACCGGGTTTCCACCGCGATCCGGCCGAAGCTTCGGAGCTGCCTCGGAGATCCAGCCATAGGGTATAAGGGGGAAATCAATGAAATATCTATAACTTTGTTGTTTTATGTCCAATTTGGATGCAGGGCTGCTGGCCTCAGGTGAGAGCATGAAACCTGCCAAGTTTCAAGAAGATCGGTGCAGGGGTTTGGGGGGAACTGTACCCCAAATTTTTGAAAGCAAAACTCCTGTCACGTCTGTGTTACAACACAGGTGGGTCAAAACTGCAGGGCTGGTAGCTCTTACTGAGGCCACGAAGCCTGCCAAGTTTCAAGAAGATCGGTGCAGGTGTTTGGGGGGAACTGCCCCTCAAGCTGCAGACAAGCAAAACCTGTGCCATGGGTGACGCTGCGTGCGTTAAGGCGCAGCAGGGTGACAGCTACAGGGATGGTGGCCCCGGCTGCAGCCAAGCCGCCTGCCAGCTGTTAAGGAAATTGGTGCAGGGGGGTCTGGGGCCCTGCACCCCTAGCTGCTGACAGACAAAACTCGTGCCATGGGTGCTTGTGGGACTGACTGTAATCAGTCTTGGGGCAGTTGATTGTCTGTATAGAGTCTTTCCTCTCCTTAGTCTGGTTTTGTAGGTGCTAACTGATGGCAATTAACTGGTTACATTAGCTCTGCCCTCCGTATTGAGCTGGTCCCTGAGTGAATCATAACTGACTGGTAACAGCGAGGCCTGCAGTAGTGTCTCCCAGGCGCCAAGACAGAGACAGTCAGTCCCACGAGCACCCATGGCACGAGTTTTGTCTGTCAGCAGCTAGGGGTGCAGGCCCCAGACCCCCCCTACGCTGATCTCCTCGACAGCTGGCGAGCATCATGGCCGCAGCAGGGGCACCATCCCTGCAGCTCTCACCCCGCTGCACCTTAGCACATGCAGCGCCACCCACGGCACGAGTTTTGCTTGTCCGCAGCTTGAGGGGTAGTTCCCCCCAAATCCCTGCACCGATCTTCTTGAAACTTGGCAGGCTTTGTGGCCTCAGCAAGAGCTACCAGCCCTGCAGTTTTGACCCGTGTTGTAACACCTAGACGTGACAGGAGTTCTGCTTTCAAGAATTTGGGGTGCAGTTCCCCCCAAACCCCTGCAATGATCTTCTCGAAACGTGTCAGGATTCATGCTCTCTGCAAAGTCTACCACCCCTCAAAATTTCATCCAAATCAGACAAAAAACAAAGTTATAGATATTTTATTGTTTCCCCATTATAACCTATGGCCGGATCTCCCAGGCGGCTCCGAACCACTTTGGGAAGCCGAACAAGGCGGCGCTTCGACCCAGATGTGCTGCTTCGGACCCCAAAGTGTCCGAAGCTTCTCCGGATCTGAAGCTCTGTCCAAAGCCTTGCACAGCCCTACTACCAAGCTCTTTTTTTTAGCCTCCTGGGTTTCTCTGCATTTTATCCTTTTGCCCTTTCAAAGATTTGCTTTTGTTGTGAACCATTCACACGGGCTTCCCGAATAGTATCTCTGTGGAGTTTCTGTGCGCTCCCCACATTGCCTTGGGAGAAGGACACAGGCTACATAAGATGGGGGAAATGATGGCCCTTGTGGGTCTGAAGGGACAGAGAGAGGTTTGATCAGGTGGGCTTGTGTACCAGTCTTCAGCAATCCGTATCATCACCCAGCTGCAGAGGAGCAAGAAGAGAATTGGCTTTAGAGGGGACATCTACTGCTGTGCTTGCAGCTACAGAATTATATATATGGAGCAGGTGAGTAAAAGGGAGAATCTAGACAAAGAAATGGTGACGAGGGATGTCAGAGCAGAGAGAGGGGGGACAACTTCTGTCCCTCACATGGTCCGAGGGAACATTCAGGGAGAAAATCCATGCACGATCCATGACAAGACAGACGGACGTTAGAAGCCAGTGGGCCAAGGACAGGACAAAGGGAGTAGAAAAAGAACAGGAGGAGATGAGAAAAGGCAGGAGGAGGAGGAGGAGGTGACAGAGGAGGGAGGAAATCAAGTTGACATGAAATTTGAGGATTTTCCCCCATCAGTCTGGTACCAAGACATTACAAAAGGCAATTCCTGTAATGATGGGGATTAAACACAGTATTCAACGCTTTCCGTAAAAGAGGAGCACAAGAAGAAACAGTGCCAGGAGTCTGATGGGGGTGAAGAACAAGGATTTACAGAGACCTCAGGGCTTAACAAGATGCTTTCTTATGGCACAGAAAAATATTCAGATGACTAGTATGATGCATACCAAGTAACCCAACCTCCTGGCCAGTGTACTCAGTTCACTTTCTGAGGGCTAATCTGCCGAGGTGCTAGTCCAAGGAGGAAACACAACTAGAGCGAAACATCCACGGGGAGACCCGTCACAGCTGGCAACATGGACAGTATGTCGAACCTACACGGACCATGAACTGCAGGAGCCTGTGAATAAAGAAGCTATTGGAAGGAGTTTATTTCTCTCTCTGCCTTGATGAGAGAAGAGGGAGAGTGCTGAAGCTCAGGCAGGATGGTGATGAAATGCAGTCATGTTTAGAAACAAGCAGCCACCAGTTTCCACAGCTACAGGATCGGAAAGTTTTAAGACTGTCACGAGAGCCTCAACCCCTCCAGCCACTAAGAGTACCACAACTAAGCATGTGTGATGGCAGACTACAGGCATAGTAAATACACAAGCAGGTTTTTTTCGTTTTTTCCAATTCATCCTAGCCTCAGAGTTCAGATTCAAATCTGTCATTTGGAAATAATCCCACTGCAAAAGAGTTCTTCTTCATTTCGGGTAGCTTTGAGTTGTGCTTACCTCAGCACCTTACCTTCTCATTGACATCAGCAATTTTGGGTCATTTATTATCACAGTCCCTTTTCTTCAACTCCGCACATTATTCCACCTCGGTGGATGTCTTTCTACTCCTCTGATCAATGCTGGCAACCAGCCTCTCAATCATTTCTAATTTCGGCTAAATCCTTTTCAAGATGGGATGCATGGAACCAAAGCACAACTCTTCGGGGCACCACTGATCTCTATAATGGTGCTACATTACTTCTAGTGTTATTTTCTCTTCCGTTACTTATGCTCCCTAACATCTGTTTGCTGTTTTGGCTATTGCAGCAGCTTCTCTCCAAACTCTCTATACCAGCCTTTTTCCTGAGTTGTTACAGGGACAATTATTTTATGGAAAGCTGAAAATAAGGGTTTCTCACTTTGGCATCTCAAATGGATGGGTCTTGGTTTGGGGGCAGAACCTGGGAAAATACCATTCCTTCACACCCCCCTCCTGTTCAGTTCATGTGGAATGAAGGTATTGAAGTCCCAAGACAGAGCGACCTTCAGTTCCACAAACCAGTGTACTGGCCTCGTGTCCCATCCAAGTCAATGGGAATTTTTCCCTAGACTTCAGCGGGCTCTGGAGATCAGGTTCATGCCTCGGTTTTTGGACTCATGCGTTCGGCATCCCAGATCCCACAGAACAGACCACGCTGGCCTTGCGGGTTTTCAAAACCACTACCCTGGAGGTTTTCAAGTAGAAATTAGACAATCACCTCACTGGGATCACCTAACCCCAGTTGTCTTCCTGCCTAGAGTGGGGGGGCTGGACTGCCTTGGGCCAAGTCCCTGAGGACTGGAAAAGGGCCAATGTGGTCCCTGTTTTCAAGAAGGGGAGGCAGGAAGAGCCTGGCAACTACAGGCCAGTCAGCCTCACTTCTATCCTGGGGAAGGTTTTTGAAAAAATTATCCAGGGCCACATTTGTGAGAGCCCTGCAGGGGAAGTGATGTTGAGGGGTAACCAGCATGGGTTCGTGC
>NW_017728907.1:54658702-54681920 GCF_001723895.1 Crocodylus porosus
CCCCTTGGAGTCACCAGGAACAATGGCCACAAGCTGAGGGAGGATAGGTTTAGGTTAGATATTAGGAAGAACTACTTCACAGTAAGGGTGGCCAGAGCCTGGAATAGACTTCCCGGAGAAGTGGTGCTCTCACCTTCCCTGGAGATCTTCAGGTGGACAGGCACCTGGCTGGGGTCTTATGACCCTGCCCACCCCCAGTGCTCCTTCCTGCCCATGGCAGGAGGTCAGACTAGATGATCCGCAAGGACCCTTCCAGGCCCTAACAATCTATGAATCTATGAATTTGTCAGAGCAGTCATTCTGGGTAAGCCTACACTGTTACTGGAAATTAATCACAGTGCCACCATTAAGTCCTTACTTGCCAACCATCTACACCAGGGGTGGGCAAAATATGGCCCGCGGGCCAAGGCCATTGTATCCAGCCTGCGGGGCCCCTAAAAAAATTTAGAAAATTAATATTTTTCTGCCCTTGGTTCCTGTAAAGAATGACAGGATCCAAGGGCAGTAGGACCCAGGGGAAGCCCAGCAGGCTCCAACAACAGCTGGGTGCCTGGCCCCGCCCCCCCCAACCCAAAGCCCCTTCCAGGGTTTCTGGGCTGGGAGTACACTGTTGCCCCCCCCATAGGAAGCTTAGGTAAGTTGTGGGGGGGTGAAGTGTGGGGGCGAGGGGAAACGGCCCCTCCCCACCCACACCCGGTGCGCCACGCTGCAGCTGCTTGCAGCCTGCGTGGGGCTGCCTGTGCCTGCTCCGGACAGCCCCATGCGGGCTGTGAGCGCCAGCAGCGCGGCGCACCGGGCGTGGGGCGGGGCAGGGGCCACTTCTCCCCCATGCTCAGCTTTTCCCTGGGCTCCTTCGCTGTGCAGAGAAAAGTGGCCCCTTGCCCGCCCCATGCCCCGTGCCCTGTGCTGTAGCTGCTTGCAGCTGGCCTGGGACTGCCTGTGCCTGCTCCAGACAGCCCCGTACGGGCTGCGAGTGCCTGCAACGTGGGGCGCTGGCCATGGGGCAGGTGAGGGGCCGCTTTCCCCCACGCTCAGCACCAGCTTCTTCCCTGCTGGAGAGCAAGGGGTCGGGGCTGAGTGCTGCCCCCTGCCTGTACCACAGGGCTGGGGGGCACTGGGTGTGAGCAGGCAGGGAGCTAGTGGCAGCATGGAGCCTGCACCGGTGTCCCAGGGCTAGCAGGGTGGCAGGACACGGGGTCCCAGCTGACAGGGGCTCTGTGGAGCCAGGTCAGCTCCCTCCTCCCTACTGGTGCAGCCCAGACCGGCTCCACAGACCCCTGCCAGCCTGCGCCCCACTTTGGGCCCCACTGGTGCTAGCCCTGGGACACGGGTTCCAAGACATTGGGACATTGGTCCCAAGATGCTGACCAGGGGTAGGGGCACCTGTCAAGGGGCCGGGCTACCCATGCAGCCCTCGATAGCCTGCCAAAACTGGGTAAGTGGCCCTCTGCTCAAAATAATTGCCCGTCCCCGATCTACACTGTAGTTGGAACCTTGATCCCAACGCAGCCTGACCCCCTGGCACACTGTCGAATTGCAGGATCTAATGCCAGGTCTGTCCCTCCCTGCAGGGGCCTGAAACAACCCTCTACAGTCGCATGAAGTCTGCCAGCAGCAACCCCACAACTTCCTGTTGTTGTTTTGATGATGAAGGTTGTGGGTTCAGTCTTCACGGCTACTATGAGTTACCTACACAGCCTGACAATGCTTCAGTGCAGTATGTTGATGGAAAAACTGACCTGTTTTGGACTTCCAGCCTTTCTGCACCCTACTTCCTACCTCTAGTGCCCATAACGATAGCCAAGCACAGGAGAAGAGACAAGTAGTCGGCCAACAGATTCCTGGAAAGGCTGCACTCAAGGAACAGAGAGCACAATGTCCCACATGGTAAGATACAGATGGGAAGGAGGGCTCACATGACTCAGACTAATCAAAGGTAATCCTAATGGTCATCTAAAATTCAGGGTAGACCCACCTTTGCCATTTTCAAAGTCTGCTTGCAAATGACTGATGTTAATTTTTAACTGGGGCCTGATCTAAATATTTTTGCTGCTGATTTCAACAGGAGCAGGCCCTTACTGACCAGCGATGCCCATGAATTCTGAGGCCATATCCTTAGTGGCTATCTCCGCTAGCTGAAGATCTGGTTGTTCAAGTGGATGTTCAAGCACAATCCAGAAATGCCATGGCACACTTCGCTGTCACTGTCACCTGCTCAAAAGAAGGATTCCACTGGATTGGATAGAAATTAAGCTAGCAGCCAAGTCACACATTTTGGAATGACTTCCCCTGTTTACAAATCAACTCACTTAAATCACATTATACATCATATTATTTTAAAAAACACCATCATTTCTTAGGGTAGAGATGCCATTGGCTACTTTGTCCCTTTTCATATGTGTTTTGATCAACCAGTATCAGTTGTCTAAGTGGCATCAGCTCATGAGGAAGTATGGCATCTGCATTTCTTCTCCATGTGGAGGCTATCCAAGTGTACCATCTACTTAGACATTTAAGTCTACAAACATATTACATACCCATTTAGTTTCAACACATTTTTCCTACACCTCCCTTAAACACCCAGGATGAGTGCTGCTTCTATTGTAGGAAAAAAATATAGCTAAATATATATATAAAGACATTAGCTTGATTTAAAGCCAGCTGGTCAAAATGCAAATGTCATGGTAGGGTTGAGGGAAAGCTATGCATCAGTAGAGGACATTATTTTGTCATGGAAAAAGAATATATTTAACCTTGTTTTTATATTTACAGTAAACACTGGTATGATGTAGCTAAACTGATTAGAGGGCTAAAAAATAAATAAATACCAAAAGTTGTGAATTGAAAGTCATCTTCCTGCACAGTCGAGTTTCCAGATCACTTAAGATAAACTATTCTTAAGGATCCAAACTTCTGTGTTTTCAGCCAGAAAGGGCTAATGATCAGCAGTGCTAACCCCATCCTGCAGCCTCTGGGTCAAGTTCTGGTACCAGTTATACCAGGGTAACTAAAATCAGTGGCCTTTTCCCAGATTTACACCCGTGCAACTGAAAGTAGAATGTGGGTCTCTGCTTTCCTTTTAGGTTTAATATTCAACAACACAAAAATCAACTCAAAAGTGTTTCCACTTCTTATGTTTACCAAAATCCTTTAATTGACCTCTGCAGGAAATGCTTAAAGGTATATTTTAATCCTGATGTGCAGGATATTACACAGGCTGCTTCCCATTGAAGTTAATAGAAATTCTATGCAAAGCCCTGGATATGGAGGTGGCAATATGCTGCTTAGTTGTTTCGCTGATGTTAGCTTGCTCCATTTGTATCGTTCTAAGCTGATTTCTTAACAGTCTTTTGCTGCTTCAAATGCTGCCTGTGTAGATTAGCAAGCTGGGCATACAGAATACACTGAAAGCAAAGAGACACTCAGATCACTGGAACAAAGGGCCACCAGTATTTCACAGAGAATTGAGGAGCTCTACTTGAAAAACCAATGGCAGGGCCTATTTCAGAGAGAAAAAACCAAAAAGAAAGCTTTCCAAACAGCAGAAAACCCATTAGCCCTTTTCTGTTCAGCTTCCAAAAGTTTTATAACCATATACTTTACCTATAAATATTCGTTTTTAAGACCAGCGTGTCTTGTTCTGTGTAAACTTCCCAATCAATGCTGCCTCCTTTTCTATTAATCCACCCTTTAAAATATGTTCTTTTATCAGGTTTTAATGTCCAACATGATTTAATCAAAAACACATGCCTCATAAATATCATCTGTCATGTTCCATTAGTTTCACGTGGAAAAGTACAAGTCAATAAACAAAGGTTGTGCCATAAATCTGCCTTGAACACATTATACCTCAAATAAGAAAATAAAAACATGTGTGTCCTTTGACCTGGATAGTCTTAAAATGGAACTTCAGGTATTGTCTTGTGCCTTCAAAAATGTTTAAAACGTTCGCGATTAATTGCATACCTAAGCAATTTCAATTTACATAATGTTGATAGGTCGATGGCAATTCAAGAAGCGCGATGCCTTTGAGGCACCTGTTAAATAACATCACTGCTCTTGGGTCGAAACTGATATCAGGAACTGCACAATGAAAACCAGTTTCCTCCACCATAGACCTTTGCTATAAAAATCCCTTATAATCCAGAGAAGCCGTTACATGTTTAGGTATTAAAACAAGGGGGTGGGGGAAATAACCACTTTGAGTACTGCACTGGATGCAATGAGTGCTGCTGTGAACTGCTAACAAGACCAAATGGCTTGGGCAGATCCCTGCACTCGGCACCACAACCCAGCGGGTGCGTGGAGCTGAGCATCAGGATACACAGAGTGGAACTGGATGCTGACAAGCCAGCGCCATTGAGCTCCTGCAAGCCAACCTCTCGGGAACGGGTCGGCTGTGGACCTCGCCATGCAGGGTGGAGGGCCTTAGAGTTAAGATTTTAAGTGACAAAACAGCGTTCCCCCAAGTTCAGCGCATTTTGGATCTGAGGCCTTCATCCTGTCATGTCCATTACAAACCTCCCCCTTCTCTTGGAAGTAGTCAGAAAGATATCTACAGACGACAGTGAACTTGAAACCAGGCCCAGGCATCAGGGAAAGAGAGCAGGGCTTGTTTCTGCAGAGCACCATTTCTGCTGGCTAAGCAGCAGGCTGCTTGCTGCCCTTTGGCGCTGCCTGGGTTTTAGTGCTGGCTAAAGCTATTTTGTACATAGGACTCAGTTCTGCAAGTCCCCTCCAACTCTCACTGGTGTCAGTAGGAACCACTCTGGAGAGGTATATCAACAACCCCCCCCCCCAACAAAACAAAACAAAAAACAGGCCTACCCTTTCTAGATTGCATCGGGATCCTCCCAGGTGACAGAGGCACTACAAAAAAAACAAGGGGCTGTCCTTATTAATCACCATTGCAGGGGGTCAAAACACAAGCTCAGTGAGCTATATTTGGCAGTCCTGTAAAGAAAATAAAAGTGTGCTCGTTTCTCCCGACCTCAATAAACAGCTCCCTATTTTCTTCCCCGCATCCCTGTTCACTTCTCAGACTATGAATAGGCCAGACCACCCCCATCAGAGGAAGAGCACAGCAGTGGCCGGGGGCGTTTTCTTCCCCAATTCCTCTTCCCCTTTCCCCATCAGAACACCCCATCACTCCCTCCCTCCATCCCAACCCAGTGCTGCCCTTCCACTTCAGTCACCAACTTTAGCAGGGGCACGGCACAGACAGCAGTCCATGTTCCTATAACTCCCTCCATAGGCAACTCATGGCAGAAAAGGGATGCAGAATTCATACAAGTTGGTCTAATAAAAAATATCAAATTCACCCAAAGAACCTTGTATGCAGAATCCATAGAAGTCTCTCTTTACAGATTTCCTAGACATTAGGGCTGGACGGGACCCCGCAAGGTCACTGGGTCCAGCCCCCGGACCAAGGGGCAGGAAGTCCACTGGGGTCAGGTCACCCCAGCAGGACAAGTCTCCAGGCATTTCTTAAAGGTATCCAGAGTAGGTGCTTGCACCACTTCTGGGGGAGTCTATTCCAGGCTCTGGAGACTTGGGTGGTAAAGCAGTCTAAAGCGGTCTTCCAGCAGTTTGTGACCATTGGACCTTGTCTTCCCTTGGGGTGCCCTGGTGAACAGATGTTGTCCCAGATCCTCATGCACACCCCTGAGATACTTATACCCAGTCACCCCCGAGCCTTCTCTTCTCCAGACTGAAGAGTCCCATGGCCTTCAGCCTCTCCTCGTACGGCCTGTTCTCTTGACCTCTAATCACATGCGTGGCTCTCCTCTGGTCTCTCAAGCTTCTCCACATCCTTTCTGAAGTGCAGAGCCCAGAATTGGATGCAGTGCTCCAGCTGCGACCTCACCAAAGCCGACTAAAGCAAGGGGATGACTTGCTCATGCGTTCCCCCCACAAGGGCTGCCACATTCATGCAAGTCAAGCCTCTCAGCCGCAACAGGGCCCTTCCTTGCTGTGCTTGAGTGGAGTTGTTCCTAAACAGTAATTCAAGTTTGCATTCAGAAAAATTTGACACAGGTCTCCCAATGCAAATCACATGCAGAGATGTATAGGTGTCACTCCTATGGGGTCACAATATCCACCCTGTTAAAATACCCTTCTCTAGTTTATCACATTTCTGTGGGACAATCTCCTTCATCAAGGCTTCTTTGGGTATTAAAAATGTTATATGGAAGCAACAATACTGGTGGCTGAACTGGAGAAACCCTTTTGTTAGTACAGAAACAGAGAAAAGCAGGACTGGAAGGGATCTCTAGGGGTCATCAAGTCCAAGCCCCTGTCAGAGGCAAGATCTTCCCTATTCAACCCATCTTATACAGATCCTTGTCTATCCTATTACTAAAAGTACACAATCAACCCTGACACACAGCCATAAGTAAACACCCTAACATGCTACAGGTAAAGGAGGCAGACAATGGCAGCCACCAGTGTCCTGCTGCAAGGGGTGTTAAAAATATGCTTGAAAGATCCAAACCCCGCCATAGTCTATATGCACCTATCTGACCATGGGGTAAAATGCCTTCTTGACCTCAAATATGGTGACCAGCTTGACTCTGAGCAGAAGGCCAAGACCCTCTAGCCAGAAACTTCTGGGTTTTAGTCCTAGCTGGAGCATTAAGCATGCCCCAGTCAAAATCCCCATGCTAGACTGGGGGCAGCTGAGTCAGCTAGGTTTACTCACTTTCCTCAATCTAACGGTGTTTCTCAAATCGGGGTGCGTGCATCCCCGGGGGCACGTGGCAAACCTCTAAAGGGTATGGAAGAGGAAGGAATGGAAAGTGGGAAATATAAATGGAGAAAAAGGTAGTGGGGAGGGATGAGAAACAACTCTACAATCTCTCTTAGGTCGCTTGGAGAGGTGACAGCAGGTTGTAGTGACTAAGTGGTACTTGGTTATTTCCAGCAACACAGAATCAAGCTATCCACAGCAGCACAGCCAACTTCAGAAGGGGGACAGCATCCCAGAAAAGTATGAGAACCACCATTTTAGTGTTGAGCAGCTATACAGTGTCCAAGGAGCCTCACAAATACCTGCAGCATGCAAGTGTTTTTACTCACATTTTATATGAAGAATGTGGAAACTGTAGTAGAGATGCCACAAAGCCTGCCCAATGCTACATACAGAATCCATGCTGGATGCATATCTCCCCGAGTGCTTAGTCCCAGACTCCTATACGACTAGTGCTTTTTCCTGTGCAGTGGAGTAAGTAATTTCCAATAACTGCAGTTGATATGGTCATCACAAGACCTGTTCCTAGACCACTGTAAATATCAATCAAGCTCTGGGGGTTTTTTTGTTTTTTTTTTTAATTTAAAAAAAATGAGTTTAAGATAAGTTTTCTGGACCCCAAAGCTTCACTCCTCAGTACTGTATGACTGAGAACTGCAAGTATTCCCAAATGTCTGAGATGGCTTATCCAAGGCTGACTTCACTGGTATCAGATTAAAACAAGCCATTGGAGCTCTGCTACAAAGCAACGGGATCTTATGCAGGGGGTCAGCCTCGATGATCTATTGAGGTCCCTTCCGACCCTAGCATCTATGAATCTATGATCAAGTCTGCCTGCAAGGGAAACCAAAATCCCTCTTCTTTTCTTGCTGGACTTCCAAACAAATGAGGAGCTTGTCACTTTTGTTCCCCCTCAGGCCTTGAAGGAGAAATATTAAAGGGATGCTACATTTTCTTTGGGTCACTCTCCCATCCCACTCCTGTCTTTATCCTCCAGAAGCCCTTGGTGGATACTAGATCATAACATGGCAGTGTTTTCTCAGCAACTGCCTGTATCATGCTGTGTATACAAGGCGCCATAAATGTAGATTCCCCCCCCCCAAAAAAAAAAAAAAAGAAAAAAAATCACAAATGGTGTAATGTTCAATGCAAAGGACTCGGGGGGCCGGAGTCAAAAGGTATTTAGGCATGTGACTCCCACCGATATCAGGTGGGAGGCAAGTCAGCAAATTCACTCCAAATATAAATTACTGCTGTCAGATCAACTGTTAATCTGGTCCTTAGTTGAAAACTTTGGTTTTCAAAGTTTCTATAGTTCCACTGACTTCCACATACTCACCGCCTCTGAGAATCCAGCCCTCTAAAGGACTCCCTGGGGAATAATCACCCACCAGTTACTATGTCTAAAAGCAATGCTGGTCAAGGAAGTGGCTTTTTGGTCAAGTAGACTAAACATTCATAACCAGGCTTGTTTGGAAAACCATGCATTTAATTACTTTGCATCCTAGCAACACACTAGCTTCTTGACCCTCTAACCCAATACTATGCCTACATTACATTATATTGCCTCATTGAGTGGTAAACAATGTGGCAGGCGCCCAATGAGCTGCCCTCTTACTGCCAAATATCTGAAAGCCATTAACAACTCACTAAAAGTGATGGATTGTTTTCAATCAATGTGGGTATTATCAGATTTCACGAGCTACCTTATAAAAAAAAAAAATACAAGTGCCGAATACGATATGAAAGATAGACCTCTGTCTGCAATGGAGACCCATGTCCTAAAGACTCACTAAGCAAGCATCAAAGGCCAAGTCACTTACCCATTACAAAAATATAAATCACTGATACCACCCAAAAAACCCTTGTGACGACAGTTTGGATGGAAATTAAATTTGCCCACTTGCAGAAATTCAGAAAGTGTTTCCTCTCCATCTATCCTGCTCACCATGGCAGGTGCTGAATCCCAGAGCACACACTCAGGCTCGTGCAACAAGAAAGCCGACACTGTCGATATCAACATCCCGCAGCGTGACGGCCAACGGTGGGGACGGCAGCCACCCCGCGGGGCGCTCCAACGGCTAAGTGTGTGCACAGAAACAGGCCTGTGTCTGGACTAGGCATCATCAGAGCAGAAGGGGTCACAGATATAAATCTAAGACTGGGGAAACGTAAAGCTTGACCAAATTTGAGTTGAATGCGTGTCAGTCGGTTTCCTTTGGCTGCCTCAAATCGACTGGCCTGATGTTGTAAAGTCTGCCCACAGCTGCTCCATTCACCCCCAACCCACTGTTTCACACTGTGACTTTATACAGGCTTGTTTTGGTCTAACAAGGTCCTTATTTTTCTACAATGCAGGAAATAAGGAAACCAGCCATCAATTATTAGAAGCGCAGCAGATCTGAGCTGCATGGCTGTAAAACAGATTTTTCTTTAATGAAACTGAATTTGCATTTGCCAGGAATAACAAGTGCCCGGGACCAAAATGTAAATCAAACCGAAAGGAGAGTTTTCAAACCTTGAATCATTGGTAGCAACAGACAAGCTCAGAAGGAGCTTGGTATGATTTTGGAATGTCTTAAAAATGTGTGACTAATACGACTTCTAAAGATATTATTTGTGAGTTAGTATGCCAGTCTCCCCACAGAAAGAAAACATCAAGCCCAGAGAGAGCGCGCAACAACTTTTGCTGTAATAACTGTGTTAGTATGTCACCCTCTCAAGGCTAGCATGAAGGCGAAAGACTTTTGGTTTTTGTTGCAGAAAGCTGAGGAAGAAGGAGAGAAATTGCCCTGACATGAATCAATACTCTGGTAGCAGGAAGAGACAGGAAGATGCACTACAGCCTTTCACCTGTATGTCCCTGTTTTAGGTCTGGCGTATGGTTTGAATTGGTCTCAACCCAGGTCCCAGTGGACAGTAGGCCAGATCATAAAACTGCCACTGTCTGCCTAAGAGACACCTAAACAGTGAGTAATCTCTAGGGCAGGTACCTCCAGCAGAAGCGATGGCAAGGCAACTGTGGAAACCTTATTTCTGTCGGAAGAGGAATTCATTGCAAAATTAATCTGCTTGAGTCACTAAGATGTGTGTGCATACCAACCATACCACCTCAACCCAGCCCCAGCCTATCCTTAGGGATCACCTCACCTCCAAAAGTTGACCCTGAATCAGCAACTGGGGCCATGAAGAGCCCCTTTGGTGGAGGTCTGAGTCTTGCTCAGAGACAGCAGTGGGGATGATAGGGGAAAGCAGCAAGCCAGGCCACCGGAGGAGGGCGTGTGAATGGCTCTCTTAGGGACTGCTTGCTCTTTAGGGTGCCAGTGTGGAAGCCGAGTGCGAGGGCCAAAACCTGGGACACTTGCATCCTAGATTCATAGAAGTCAACATGAGAGGGAGCTAGTATTTGGGTCATCCAGCCTGACCTCCCACCTAACACAAGACATAGCAATGCCACCAAGCAATTCCATCATCAAACACAATCGTTTGTGGTTAAGTTAGATCATATCTTGCAGAAAAAAAAATCCGATCTTAATTCAAAGACTCCAAGAGATTGAGAGTTTACCACATCCTACGGTAATCTGTGCCCGTGGTTAATTACAGTTAAAAATTTAGGTCTGATTTCTAGATTGAACTTCGCCAGCCTCAGAATTCCACATTTGATCTTGTTCAGCCTCTGTCTGCTAATGAAAGGGCCCTCAAGCATCAGAAGTTTTCCTCCGGTATAGGCAGTGCCAGCGATTAGGATGCCCGTACTCTTCTCTGCACGATAGCACCTTAGAGGTGCACCTTCCAGCAGTGCTCAGGGCATGCTGAAGAGCACATTCGAACAGGAGATCCAGACAGCATCCACGGGTGTGCCGCAATTGCAAAGTGGGAACAAGTGGGTGAGGCTTGTTGGATGGGGCTGACCTAAAGTTATTCTCTCACTGGGCAGTTGGTTTCTTGTAGCTCTTTCCTGAACCCTCTGCAGCTTGTAAAGTCTCTCTCAAAAGTGCAAAACACCAGGTCTGGACACAGTATTTCCAATACACACTCAGAGGTCACATCTCCACCCCACTCCTGCTAGAATAAGCATGACCACCACGCCTTTGTGCCTTTTCAGCGATTTGTCTTTCTGGAATACAGACTCCCATCCTAAAAGCACACCCCACACTCCCCTCTTCTAAATGCCTCACCATGCATTTGACAGTATCAAAAAATGCATGTTGTCTACTTCAGCTGCAAAAGGGAAACCAGATTGTTAATATTTTTCCTTATTATGATAATTTATTGTCCCATCAATTTTGATGCAACAGGCAAGCCCCATCAGCAATGGTTTTCCATTTTATTCCAGATCACGGATAAACGTACTGAATAGCATCAGGCATGGAGCTGCTCTTTGCAGAAGCACACAAGAAATAACACCAAGAAATGCTAGTAACTTCCTATGAACACCGATGTCCTGACATCTCTCTAATATCCAGCTTCTGATCTATTCAATGTGCGATACTGTGTGTCATTCACTAGGATGCCAGGTGGCACTGAATCTAATGTCTTACAGAAGTCCACGTATGATGCATCTGCCCATTTACCCCTACCAACTCTACCCGAGGTCTTACGCAAAACCAGTTTCTTTTTTGCAAAAGCCTGCTCACAAGGAACTCAAGCTGACAAGCATTGATTCTGTTTCCATCCCTTACCTCGCAGCTGATAAAACTGCATAGGGGCTGTGCCTTGCAGAGTGTAGCTAACTGTAAAGCAGACAGCCCAGAGACATGGGGAGAAAAGGGGTGTTGCTGCTCACCTCAAAAGGATCCTGGTGAGTCACTGGCATCACTGATCTTACACAGCAGCTGTCAGAGGAGACTGAGAACTCACGGGCCCGCAAGAGAGACGTGGCAGCCTAGAAGGACTATGAGAAAGATTAACAAGGAGCTGTTGCCAGGATCTGGTGCTCAGGCACCTCTCAGAAGCTACTGTAGAGCTGGTCATCATACTGCCCTTAGGGAGCCCCTCTGCAGAATTACAAGAAATGTGCTGGGGTCTTTCTTCCCCTCTCTCTTTGAAAGAGATGAGCATTTGCTGAGAATTTTGCTGTAATAACCCTTCTTAGAGCTCCTAGAGGGAGCAGTTGGCTGGAGACAGCCATCAGTGTCAGGTCCCCAAAGAGAGCAGGTGGCACTGCTTCTCCAACTCACCTTCTTTGGAGAGCGTTCTCCCCTAATGCTCTTGGTGGAGCTTGCAGCAGGTCACTAAAGCAATTCACACTTGGTTTTATCACTTATCCACAGCCATCGTGCACACAGTCTCACTTCCTCTCCGCAAACCATGTATTGCTTGTTCTTTTTTTAGATTCTCTCTCTCTCTCTCATGCGGCTGTTACACTTGGCAGGTGGCTGCCTTGCTAAAATTTGCCGATTCCCCTACAGTGAAGCCTCTTTCCATTGCTTCATTAATGCACAGCCTGGGTGTGATTTCCCCTGCCTTGTGGGTGTCCATATGTCGTCTTTCATGACCTCAAGGACGTAAACATGACCACTAACACAGGTCGTGTTCAAGTCCTTGACTGGCATAAGACTAGAGGGCTTCAATGCTACCAACCCCTCCATGTTCAGAAAATGGGATGCTCTGAAAGGAAGTAAGATTGAAGTCTTTTCCTAATTCAATATAAATAAGGCTGTTGCCTTCTTCAGAACAATGGCTGACATTTCGGGTCCCCCACGAGACAATCCTGTATTGACCCCAAAATGTCACAGAACAATTCCCTGACCATTCTGCACATTTAAAAAGTCAATCTTCACCATGGCTAGCTGTTCATCACTGGCACACTCAACTCTGACTTCTGCATCACCACTGTCAGTCTGCTTTTTATGCAACATCCTCTCAGTTTTCGCAGCAAACAACTAAGGAGCCAGAGACATGACACAATGTCCTCAGTATACCCTCTATTTAACAGTGAGAAGCAAGAACATTAGACTTTAATTAATTAATTAGATAGCAGGAGACTTAAGAGTTTTGAGAACCCCTTCAACAGTCCTTGTAGTAACTGTGCCAAGGGAAAGCAATAGCAGGAGAAAGACAACGTGGAATTTCGACAGAAGGAACCAACGGAGCAAAGACATGAGGCAGTGGAAATGCACCTCATTTGCCAAAATACGTAACACCAGAAGGGAAAATCCACTGTTCTGCCATGTGGCAACTGGTGCAGCAGGGAAATGAACTAGATGCTAGCAGAGCAGGTACAGTTCATCTGAAGAATATGTGGATATTCTTTGTGCACAGAGTTTCCTTGAGTTGCAAACCCTGAAATTTATGGTAGGTTGCATGATGTCCTTTAAGCCTCTATATTGAAAAGACTGCTTAGTTCACTCTTTCTAGCCAGCAAACACTGCACTTGGAGGTAGATTGACCAGAGAGGTTGTCTCTAACCTGTCTACTTCTTTGCTTTGGTAGTAGCTGACACTAGTTCGGTTTTCCCTGAATCCAAGCTGGTTATAAATTGGGGAGTTATTTTTCACCCCAAGTTCTCTCTCAAGGCTCAGATTATTTAAACTATGAGGCTGACCTCTCATTGCCTTAGAGTGCCTGCTCCTGAAATCTTTATACTGAATATAAAACACCTTTATCACTGCCTGTGCCGCTTGGAGTATTCATATTCCTACATTTTACCATATATTTCAGCATATAGTAAAGGATACCAAAATTACAATTTCCACTCACTTCCTAGACATGCAATAAGAATCTATCCCCCCAGAATAGCCCGGGATTGCAGTAAAGCAGGGTACAATCAAAAGGACTTACAAGATTTGGTCACATCTTATCCTGACACACTACCAAGCCTTTTTAAAAAACCAAACACAGCTTTCCCAAACAAAGCTCCCTTTGGCCATTCCTGAATCTTAATAGTGATGGCATTACAATGCTTGTGGTTGCAACTTTAACAATATGATATCTCAAAAGCACTGCTCATGATTATTCACTCAGAAGGTTTGCATCAGCTTTCTAGGTTAGTCCTTTTTATGTTTGCTTTTTATGAGTCACCTAGCAAAAATACGTGAGAAAACAGAGAGCAACTATCCATAGAGAGTAATTTCTGAACTAACGATAACCAGTATGAGTAGCTTCGGTTTAAGTGTTCACTGGTGGGATGTGCTAGAGAGAGAAAATGTCATTTGACTAATGGGTCCAATCTAAACCAAAACAATAAATCACTTAATTTCAGGTTCTGAATATTTATATGCCTGTTCTTCAAGCCAAGATCGAGTCATAAAAAGTACTCAGTGAATCTTTTCAAGTAGCTCAGGAACTGTGTTAGGTGAGCTGCAAAAAGAAAAATAAAAGGTGACATTCATCCAGTAAATTATTTGCTGCAAATTATTCACTCACCCCTTTCATACAAAAGGAACCACTATACACTAAAGTCATAGGGAAGTAGATTAGATATTAAGGGCTTGATTCTGTTCTCATTTTACACCAATTTAACTCCATGGGCATCTGGTCTAAAACCAGAGCAATGTCAATGAAATCAGTGGAATTACTCAAGACTCCAGATTCCAAGAATCATGCTGTCCAAGTTGTCAGATAAATGCAAAATCAAGCCAGAAGACTGTGCTGCCGCCGCCTACTTTTCAATCTGAGGGACATGGGTTTGCAGAAAAAGAGTATTCATGCTAACTCTTCTATAGGCAAAGGTTTTTTGTGACACCTTTTATTGGAGGAACTGTAAAACTGGGAGAAAGGTTTGACAAGTTTTGGACACACACTTCCTGAAAGCTCTCTCCCAACTATAAAGCTGGTCCAATAAGAGACAGCACAAGAAAACCCTTGCCCCTCATATTTCCTGGACCATCACCGCTACAACACACCTTTTCTTTATGAATTGAGTGGGAAAAGTTTCTCATGTACATCAAAGTCTGTTCAGAAGCAGCGACGGGTTCGTCAAAGACATGGTAGCAGTCCCGAGTGCAAGTCAGAGCTGCAGAAGAACGGCTCTGCATTATATCACTGGTATAGAGTCCCTGGGTGACCAAATGCCAGTGAAAGATAGCTGCTGTGGAGTTACCCTTAGGGAGGGCAACTGATGCTGAATGTGGAGGTGGAGAATTCTCCTGCACACAGGCGACTGGTGCCTCCCAAATCTGGGGGTCTCCAGCGGGGCATGACCAGAGGGGGGGAAGCAGGAAAAGAATAACACTGTGAGCTCATGAAAATCCCATGCCACAATCCAGTCTTGAAAATGCTTAAAAAGGATCATTTACATTTGTACCTAAGTAAATGGTGATAGCAAACCACAGAGTTTGCAAAGGGACTGGTAAAGAGACAGGTCTGCTTAGCGGCGAACTGTGGCCTTTTGAACCCAGACTGCTGCCTGTCTCAAACACTGGTCCAGAGTCATCTGATGCTCTCTTTCTTCATCCTGCTCCACTACAGAGATGTTCCAGCAAAGAGCACTGCATACAGTGATTGGGAGTGAGTGACAGATCATATGCCCGCAATGTGGGATTCAGGTTAAATCAAAGCCAGCTGCTTTGGAGAGGTAAGGGGCGGGGGGGGGAGGAAATCACATCAAATCAAACAATCTAAAAATTAATAGATAAGAATCTCTTCAGTTCTGTCAAGTTAGTCATTAAATCAATGATTTTTAAGCCTTGTACATATAAAAAAAAAACAAACAATATTCATTACTGTATAATGTTTTTAAAGTCCTCATCAAGCATTGTTGTCCATATCTAATAACTCTGAAATGTGCTACTCATCTGTCCCAGTTAAATATCCTCTTTCATAAACCCACTCCTAGATATCTGAAACTGCAGATCATTAATGTCTAGCTTTAGGCATCTGGCATTCCACAGAATTAATATTTAAACTTATTATAAAGGAACTGGGGGTTGTGCTAGGCATAAGTATTTAGGAGCATATTCATATTAGTAAAGTACTCTGTTCTTGCTTGAAGTGCATGTGTTTATTGAGCTTTACATGCAAACAAGAACAAAAATACACTATGAAACTGATACTTTTACTGGTATTTTCCTTTTTACTGCACCAAGACTTAGACAGGCTTAGAAAGTGGAAGCTATTGAATTTCAATTTTATGATACACTTAGAATTCGATTATCTCTCTCTCTCTGCCTCGGGGGTTGTTGACTTCAGTATTTAAGCTACTTAACTACAGCAAATTGTGAAAAAGCAATGAATCATTAGCACATATTTAATCTTAGGCCTCTCTGTCTTGCCGGGAAGTTACTCGGCTTGAGCATTGTCATACATAATCTCATTCTCATACGTACCTTCTTTTTTTTTTTCCTGGAAATAGTCAGTTACAAAATATTACTTTATTTTTTTTTTAAATTAGCCTTTGATTTATACATCGGATACCCTTGGTCTAAGCCAGCACGTGTAATTTATTTACAGTGTTGGAAGGCAGGCAAAATACATCATCTACTGTTATACAAACTTCTACTAGGTATTAAAATACCAGGCCCCCAGAGACACATTTCATATAGTTCAGCAATGTTCCAAAATAAACTAAAACTCCAACCCCTTAAGCACTTAAAACAACAATTGAGATCTGTGTTAAAAAGTTAGTTTTACAGTATTTGATGATGTCTACTTAGAGCCATTTTTTCCTCTGGTTAAATGCACAAAACACAACTAGGAATACATTTGCTTTCCCCTTTACGCCATAAAGACTGATACAGCATCATGCTCGTAAATCCTTCCCCTTCTCTTACGGGAAAAGCCTTGCAACACAAGACTCCAATGCTGCTTGAAATGTTTTGCATTAGTTCACCTTTAGTATCAACTTTTCATCAGATGCATTCTTTTTATAAGTTAACCATGCAGAGCAATCAAAGAAATGTTCAAGCATACTGGGAAAAAAAATAAAAAGCAACCAATCAAGAACACACTTAACATTATTATGTTTTGACTGATACAGTGACCCAATCAGGAGAGACAGCTGGATCGCCACCTTGCGAGTACATTAGCTTTTCGAATACCTAAATGCACAAATCCCCATGAAAACCTAGAAGGCAAGATTTGAATCAATTTCTTATAGAAGCTCTGGCAACTTGCTTTTTTCCAGTCATCTTTAGTGATGAATAATCATTTAATAAACCCAAATTAACCACAGTGAAGCAAAAACCCTTGTGCCAGGTCACCAGTGAAGCATGGATTCTGCAAACAGAAAGTATTCGTTACCTTATGGGGTTTCACGTATTGGCAGCCTTAAGGGACAGTTGGTGGAGGAGGGGGGAGATCCGGAGGGAGGGAATTCTGCACAACTATTCTTCAAAGCCCCAGCTGAAAGACTGAATATGGAATAGGAGGTAGATGTTTGATTTTCACATGCCACGCTGAAAATTACTCCTGCTGTTTTATTGCATTAACCAGTCATTTTGTCTATTTCATGGCAAATGTTCAGTATTTCCAGGACACAAGGTAACAGCTGTGTCATATTCAGAAGCACGTTCTTAGCTCTTGTTTTCATATTTTAGGGTAAGATTATGCTGTACCAAAGCTAGGAAATGCCACCCTCACTTCTGATCCAATTTTTACTTTGCACTGGTGGACTGGGAAAAGAAGGTTTGCAGCCGATAAGTACGTAAACACAAATAACAGCGTATTAAAACCAGTGACCGCACACTTTGAAATGACTGCTAGCCTGCATGCCTTGTCCAGGCTGTGCCATAGAGCCGGAGGAAGCTGGAGTCTGAAAAACAGTAGTTCACATCCAGAATCCCTCTCCAGCTTCCCTGCCAGCATCTCTACTACGTATCAAAAAAGCACCAAAAACATTCACATTTCTAGAATTTTGGGTAGTAACATTACTAGTCAAAACGGGAATTAACTTACGCTTGTCTAATTTTGCTTCAGATACAGTCCCCGCTTGAATTTTCCAGTTTACAGAGAGATTTAATGGAAAAGTTGTCATTTGTTCAGCACACTTTACCCATGACATGGATGGCATAATGTATCAGTACAACGTCATAGGTGAAATCCTAAGCCCAAAAGACCATGTCAAAAATTCCCATCGACTTCAACATGGCCAGGATTTCACCCAATGCAATTAAATACCGTATGGGATGTCTTTGTTCACTGACAACAAAGCGAATCCCTGGCTGTAGAGGAGAGTATTATTCTTCCAAAAAGCTTCCCATGTTCATTTCTTTTAACTTCAGCATTTTACAAACTTAATCTTCCACTACTTCTATAACCCAGTCTTGAATCTACTAAAGGTCTTTCAGTGCACACCTCATGAGCTTAAGTGTTTACAGGGCTGGACCTGAAACTGGGAACAATCATTTTACTCTATTTGAGCACTGAGTAATTTAGAACAGTTTGTGCATTAAGTATTCAAAGGCAACAGGACTACTCACAAGAGCACAGTAACTTACTTGCCTAAGTGCCTGCAGGATTTAAGTCTTAAATTAACTGCCTTTTAGCTTACTATAAAACATTCTTTTTAGGGGAAAATGGAAAGATAATTTTCCAATCACCCTGTTTATCAGAGTACATTGTAAACCCAGTTTTCATGCCATGTGTTAATATAAAGTCCTAAAGCCAAAATAACTACCATTTAAATGTATTCCTTCAAGAAGAACACAAGGTTATAAAATGTCTCATTTTAGGTAACAAGCTTCATTTTTTGTGGTAAGATAATTAGCGCTCGTTATCACATACGACTGCCAGGTACTATTTAGCAGCAGCAGCATCCTAAAAATCAGAAAACTCTACTAGTGCACATTATAATTACTGCATGCCTTTATAAAACATACTGTAAACTAGCTCTTTTGATTTTTATTTAATCTATGATTCTGTGTTTCATTAAACATCCCTAGACACAGACACTTCTAGATATTAGATACACTCAAGATACTTGATATCTCCTAATTGAGGAAAAGAGCTCTGATGTCTGCGAAAAGGGTACTTTTGATTCTGCAAATCTCCAGAGTTATAGCATGCATCATCAAAGGAATTTTCTTCAAGAACACATAAGTAGAAATAACTGTATTGATTAGAAATGTATAAAAAGACTTGGAAGAAAAAAAAGGAATACGTTTTACACACAGTGACTTAAAGCAAATACAGTTTCAACTGTTGCTTCTCTCTTTTCCCCCCCGCCCCCCAAAACGACAGGAACATTATTTTAAGTTTGGCAATAATCATTCCAAATCAACTCGGGCAATTTAATTTTTAAGAGAGGATTCAAATGCGCGATTCTTCTAAACGTGCCAAATAAATCTTCTGCGCTTGCATCGAATCCAGAATGCAAAAGATAAAAAAACCAGTGTAAATACGGAGATCACCAGGCAAAAGGAGTCTAACCCTGCAATCCTACCTCACATGAGTAATGCTGAATGATTTGCGTATCCTGTCACATCAAAGGGATCATATACGTAAATAAGGATGAGGGAGGACTATGGGATTGGACCCAACAAGAACAATCAATACAGCTAACCTTATAAAACAGCTGTACTAGTGGTATTGTGCCATCTTGCCCCGGCAAACTTTGTACTTAGGCAAATATCCCCAGTACTGTATAGTCAGGATATTAATTGTACAAGTTCGGTACTGCAAGCCCTGACACTCCTCTGGCACACACACTGGTCTGTTTGGAGTATTTCTCCTGACTGTACAACTGACAGGAAAAGTATCATCACTTTACGAATTAATACAAACGACTCAAGAATTAGATACCTACCATGAAACTGAAAAAACACAAACAAACAAGTGTTTAATTGTAATGATCAAAATTCATTAATAAAAAGGAGAGAGACACCCAACAGATATTCACGTCACCAGTTGGTTCCAATTCGATTTTCTTTTTCAAGCGTCAACTTTTTTTTCCCCTTGCGTAATCAGTTTTTGCCCCTAGTTACCTTCCAAGTTACATATTCAAGTAAATTAAATACAGCAAAACCACATAACCCAGGGAAAATATTGTAAAATAACTCATACCTTTTATTACACTTATTCTATGCCCAGTGGACCGCAAGTACCTGTAAGGAACATTGTTTGGGTGAAAAATATTATGGCTTGCAATGCACTGAGATCAGCAGTCAGACAGGGAGGCCTAGCACGTATCACAGCCAATCACACCACAAAGAGGCTGGGCAAAGTGTTGCCTTTAAAAAGAAAGAAAGAAAGAATTGGCAAACCGAATTTGCAAGTTTCTTTCTAAAAACATCTTTTTTTTTTTCAGTTATATAAAACAGCAGCCACATCCTTGAAGACGCTTATGCCACAGCAACCTCACGCGTGTGAGTGGCCCAGTAAGATCTAACAGGCAACACGTGCAAATAAAGTTGCTCAAGTTTGGAAGCATTTGCACGATTGAGACTACCGCAGCGTCACAGCAGAGGAATACCATGGAGCACATTTTACACCAGCGAGCTGCTTCGCCCTACTGCCATGACTTCAAAGCTTTGCTTCTCATTAATGAGGCAGTATCTTTTTGATTAATTCTTCCCTCCCCACCAAAAAATAAAATTAAAGCCACATTTGGCAAAAATATTTACAGACCACTACGGGAATTGTTTCTGCTCTTGTGAAGAGGATCTTTCCCCCCTCCCTGCTCCCAGCCTTCAAATAGGAATAAACTAAAACCAGGAGGCGCTTTCCATAATCTAAGCCAGAGGAGGGAGTCCTTTGGCACATGGGATTGGGTGGCCGTAGCAGAAGCGCTCGTGGCACGGCCCGTCGGATTCCAACAAAATCTGCAAATTCTGCTGAAAACCTTGTCACAAGTACACAAGAAAGAAAAAGATTTGGGTGGCAGGACACACGCAGGGTCATGCTCTGGAAGTCCAGCTCCCACTATTTCCCCTTCTTGAAATCTTTTGTTAGGTGTCCCGCAGGGTTCCCGTTTCTTGGCTCTTTCTTACTTCCCACCCACACCTTATTGCTCTCACCCTGTGCATGCGCGTCAGCACCGTGCGAATGTTTCCTGTTTTGCACGTGCTCTGACTAGAGCGCATCGCAGCAGAAGCATGTTAACTAGTACACTCCAGCGCACCATGGCGTCTCGTGTACTCAGTGTCCCACGTTTCAAACTGGCAGCAGGAGCACTGTAACTAAAGCTTTATAAAGCACCCTCGCCGCCCTTCTCAAACGCAGGACGCTGAATACGCGACACTGCAGGCATTTTCATTAGAGCGGCTCCCAAGAACCACTCTAATTAAAACACCCCGCCCCGAAGCATGTGTATAGGCACCCACAGTTTGTTCGTGGCATCATTTGCTAGGCATAGAATAGTTCCTTTGTTATTAGCAAGGAACTGTTCATGTAGCACCCCAAACTCCCAGTTTACAGGGCACCAGTGGATGCTTTATAAGATGAAACAGTAGAGCAAGACCCACAGGAAGATGCCTCAATAGTGCCCAGCTGTGAGTGCACCCTTGCTGTCACTTTACAAAACAGAGGGGGAGGCCCACACACTGCACTGGAAATGAGAATCTCGGCCAGGGTTTTGGCTTTCCTTAGCACAGATTAAATGCTGGAGAAAAGAGTCTGAAACAAAAGCAAAACTGAAGCAATCCAGGATGCCACCGTGATGCATCAACTCCACATGCTCACAGGCAGCTTAATGCCCATTTCTGCATGCAACTGCCTTTACTCATAGGAAGCAAGTATGTGACTGGAAATGGGAGGCTTTAAAAAAAAGACTAACAGAGTTCAGTGAGGAAAGGGAAGATAGTTTGAGCGGTGAAGATGAATCGCCATCTCTCCCCACACATCCCTATCCCACTGCAGGAAATCCTGGACTCAGGACAACTTCTGCAGTTCAAAAGGGAAGGTGGGGGAGACCATTTGATAAAGCCACAAAACAGAAGATGCATCAAGAGGGACGGACCAAGCACCTCAGCAGCCGGCGGTATGGCCTTAGGTAAACTGAGGCAGCAGCAAAGGCAGGGCTAGTGAGGACACAAACAGATCCAAACTGCACCGGGAGGAGGCCCGGCCAGGTGCGAGCCTTTGCAAACCTGCAGGAGCAGCTGCCGGGGCACGGCGCATTGCTGCCAACCCCAAGCCGGCCTCCCTCGCAAAGCCCGCGCGTCTGGGCTGCGTGCAGTAGACCCAAATCTCAGCGCTGCTGAAGAGAAATGTATTTAATAAGGGGAACATCACTGCTCCAGAGGAAATGAGGCCTATTTCTAGTCTGTTGCTCCAATTTGCATTCAACTGGAATGAACGACCGACTGACCGAATGAACGAACGTGGCTGCAGTGAAACAACGGAGTACCAAGTCAACGCCAAGCTCAATCAACGTGACCTTATAAGTGGCCCAAATACCCTGGGAAAAACTTAGGATGGAGGTCGCTGCCAGTCCGTGGGCACGTAGTCTACTCTGCTTTTCAACCAACACGAACAAAATCAACTAAGCCAAAGGTTTCCCAACTTTTTTTTTTTTAACTGCATACCCCGATTCCAGATTTACCAGCTACTCGCACGCCCCTGCCAGCCTGTGCTTTCTATCAGAACCCCTTCAATGCCATTTATTATTAAAATGAAAATCAAATCTGCCATGGCAGTTTCTCCCACGTACCCCCCAGAGCGATCTTGTGCGCCCCCAGGGGTCTGCGTACCACAGTTTGGGAACCCCTGGATTAAGTGAAATATCCTATCTGAGATGGTCTTACACCAAAAAGATAACAGCACACGTTCCTTCTGTCTTTTTACTGGGGGGGAACGAATAAAAAAAAAAAAAAAGTCGCCTTGCGCACATTACAGCCGATGCACGCAGATTATTAGAAGGCAGCGTCTGGACATGCAAGCAGCATGCTAACATGCAGGGGATGCTTGTATTCCAGATGCGTGTGTCCAGCGATTAGCTAGAGGGGATTTAAAAAAAAAAAATAGGACTTTGATAAGCTAACAGACTTGCATCTCAGACGGAAACAGCTGACTTCCAGCCTCAAGTCAGTGTCCTTAGCTACCAGCTTCTTTAAGAAGCACTGACAAAAAGATGCAGTTCTACCCCAGCAGGACCCGCTTGTATAAATCGCCTTTCAGAAGCCAGAACTCCTCGGTCCGGGGGCCGCAGCGCCCTCGCCCAGGGTTACTCGCACCTTCCCCGCAGGGAGCGAACAAACACGACCCATCCGCAGCAGAGCGACCGGATAAGACCAGGCAGCCGACACTGTAGGAGCCCTCCCAGTTCATCCCAGTTTAAAGAATGGCCACCCCCCCCAAGCGGTTCACAAACAGAGAAAGGTGAGGAGAATGAAGGGGGGAAAAGGGGGATGCTGATCTTTTCTGAAAGAGGACCCCGCGCTTGCTCCACACAGCAGGGCTGGGGGGAGAGAGAGATCTGCTTCGCATTATCCTGCCGCTCAGAACGTGCAAAACTGAACCCAAACACAAAAAAGGAGAGTTTGCAGAGCTAAGCCGAGTGAGAAAACAGGGTACGACGACCAGCCCACCCGCCAGGCAGAAGCGGGCGGCCGCCGAGCCGCACTCACCCCTGGCGCCGTGCTGCTTCTGCTG
>NW_017728907.1:54686062-54689825 GCF_001723895.1 Crocodylus porosus
TGGTTTTATTTTTAGGACACAACCCACCTTTTTTCCTGGTAAAAAGAAACTAGAAGCTAGGGGCCTAGAGCTATATTAGTCTATTAAAAATTTAAGTGGTGGGGAGGGAGGGGAAGCTCCACCTGCTTGGACCATGCATTAAATTTGCTCTATCATCTATAAAAACCACAACAATCTAGGAAAGAATAATCCAAAAATGTTGTTTCATTTATCCTGGAGTCATCCTAGTTAACTGTACATCTCTCTTTCTCTTACAAATTTGAAACATGGGGTCTTCTGGAGCACCTGGAGACTGCAACCAGTGCTTCACTGAAAGTGATTCCACACCTGAGCTAATGTTCACTTGAGTGAACATTTCCAGATCTGAGTTTATGGTTCTAACTAGAGTTAAAAAACAGTCTGCTGGACTGTGAAATGGGAGCTACATTACCAGGAGCAGCAAACAGAGCAGCATGGCTGAAGTAAGGATCACTGGAGTAGTGGAAACATTAAAGCCCATTTAAAAGGAAACAGGGCCATTAATGCCTGTGGAACGAGGGGTTTAGAAGGAATCAAGTTGATTCTAATGAGCCATGAAGTCAAGTGACTCTCCCCCGGCTGCCTAAAGAGAAGTGCTGTTGCCACTGCCAAGGACTTGGCTTCAAACTTTGCATGGACTGGGAATCAAAGGGTTGCACCAAGGCACCTCCCCGTGGATCCACCTCTGGTCTCCACCTTTTCAGACTTGAGTCCACCTGGGACAATGCTTGGAGGTTTCCCACATTTTTTGCCTACACAAAAACACTAGCGCAAGGCGCCTGCTGCAGGGAGCTCAGGCAGATCCCAGCTGGGCAGAAGGGTTTTGACACTATTCCCATGTGAAATCCCCAGATTTATCCTGTGAATGACTTTTGCCCCCCTAACAATGCTAACATTGCATGGCACTTCACAACACCCTTGAAAGGATCTCAAAGCACCCCAAGATGCCATGGCACCCTGGTTGGGATTGACTGCTCTACCATAGGTGGGGGGCACTTTCCATGCTCCTTCCATCCCACTCAGCTCTGGCGAGTGGGAGCTGGAGGAGACACAGGCCCACCAGCTCTCAGGGATTATCTGGATGGTCTTTGCAATGCCACCTAGACTTGTAAACCCTCAGTTTCCATGGCAGCAGGGTTTTTTTCCTTTTCCAAAACTCTTTGCTTAGGTAGGCATGGCATGGCATAAGCCATGTACATACCCACACATACCCACAATGCAGTTTCAGGAGCTGCAGGTGCAGCACCAACACACCTGGGGTACAACCTAACCCAGTAATTCTTAACCAGGTGCCACATCACCCGAGTGTGGCTCAAGATCCTTTTAAGGATGCCACAGGGTGCCACGCAACGTTAGTGCTGCTAGGTGCACAAGCATGAATCACAGAAAATCCCAATAGTTCGAAGTGGTGCCACGGTGGTAGATGCATGCTGGCCTGCTGTGGTCTGAGCTCTCTGCAACAGAAAGATTGTTCTGTCGTTTTTCCACACTCAGAACACAAGTGCAAGCTAAGAGCTGAATGCCTCGAGTCTCCAAAGGTTGAGAACCACTGCATGACCTCTCAATGCCCACATCAAATCCAGGCCCAATTTAGAGCCCAGGCAGCACCGCCATTGGAAATAGGGCTGCAGAGCCAGAATCCAGACTGACGTCTGGTGCAAGAGGCTGTTTTCATCCTTGGACATCCAGAGAATATTTCTCCTAGCACCTTTCCACCAGTCAGAGCATGAGGGGCAGCTGTTCACCCATTCCCAGACCCACTTCTCCCTTCATTAGGAGGGGCACCTGATGGCAAAAGAGCTGACGTGTCCATCCTTGGATGACCTGTGCCATGTACAATGTACATGTGTGTCTCTCAGACACGCTTAATACAAATGACGCAGGCTACCATTAAGCGTAAAAACAATAATCATTTTTCTGTCTCCAAATGGCTGGGTCCTACAACTGGTGGAGCCCACCCCTTCCATTAACAGAAACAGAACTTGGCAAATGAGAAAGCTGCACTGAGCACCAGGGCTTGGAGAGAATAAAATAAATAGCAGGGTTCTGAAATGTAAAGTGTACTTACTACCAGGCATTAATGATGAATTGTGACCAAGTCCAGGGGTGCTGTCAGGAGAATTTACACCAACATTTAAAAAACAAAAAAACCAAAAAAAACCCCCCCACAGCATTGGGATAATCTGTCCCCACAAGGAAGATAATTGCCACCCTGACTACTCAAGTGACCTGCTCTATGTACCCCACACTGTCTGCCTGTTGATGGGAAGTCAGCAGGAAAACACCATTCTTTCTTTGCCCTTTGGAAAACATCTAGTATCTCTGAATATCAGCAGGAACTCATAAAAAAAAACAAAAAAAACCTAGCATGCAGATTAGGAGCACTAGCACAAAAAGCCATAACTTGTGAAGTTGTATTACAATGTATCAGGGGAAATCAAATGGCAGAATACAAGGTAACCAGGGAAATTGTATTGGCTGTTGGAAAAGGAAGGAGTGGTGTTTACCTTAAGCACATCATATCCTCAGCTAGTATAAACTGTTATAACTATGCTGACTTCAGTGTAGCTGTGGAAGAGCTAAGTAAGTTTTCCTAGGAACACTGGTTAACACCAGGTATGAATTAAAACAACATCCCACAATGGTTTGTGAAAGGTTAAGGATCTAACTAAACCAAGAAAAGAAAATACACTATCTAAGCTGCTACAGTTGAAGTAACTCGCATTCATTTTCCGTTGCTGGCACCCAGCTTTCAAATATTATATTTCTCTTTTCACTTGGGCTTTTTTTCTTCAATATGGCGGTGGGACATCAAATCACTGGTCTAGTCCAGTCCTCCGGTAAGTAGAAGCAACTTCCCAGAGAAGCCAACCGACCTGCACAAACTCAGACAATGCTACAGATAATCCTGGTCCCTGAATACCAGCAGAGCCTGCCGCATGCTTAATAACAGTATCCTCTCTGCCACACTCCCTTGGATTCACACCCCACGGCTCCTAGGACTGAGCAAGAAAGTAAAGCATTATGATTGAAATAGCCGAGGGAGCTCTGGGAAAAGAGAGAGAAGGAACACGTAATGGACTGTCAAATAGGGAGAGTCTGAACACTTTTTTCTGTGCTTGCTAACAGTGGGAAAGGGCAAGGACCCAAATGATTTCAGGAAGAACTAAGTCCTGTATCCTGGAGACCACACCAAGAAATGTCCATCATGCAGTCAGCACAGAGGGAGCTGGTAATCAGTGGGCACAGCCCAATTCCAGTCTCTCATGGGGAAGAATCTGGCCTCATTCCACTCAACCTCATGGAAGGACAGCCGTGTGAAAACAGCACACACAGGAGGAAGGTCAGGTCCACAGCATGAGCACAGCCCCCTCCAGGCAGAAGGCCCTTGGGATACACAGGGGATATATTCTCACAAGCTGGTCTCACACCCTGCCCAAGGCTTGTGCAGAAACATGCAGAAAAGTAGAGTTCACCTGCACCCCCCCCACACACACTTCAACCCACCTAATAGAAGTGACACCTGCTCCTGATGTCCTTATGCCAGGAGGCCTGACCATTGACTTCACTCAAGTGCAAATCCAACACCTCCTCGGTCTCAGCTCCACTGCCAAGAGGCCACTTCTGTCAACTTGTACAGAGCTGACAAAGCCACCCTGTCCCTGCCCTGGGATGGGCACAGGCATTGGCAATGCATAGGGGGTGCACATGCATCCCCTGAGATTGGCAGTGCAGCCCCTGAAAG
>NW_017728907.1:54689925-54692781 GCF_001723895.1 Crocodylus porosus
CACTGCCAGTTGCATCTGCGGGCAGTTGCCAATTGCCACTGGCCGCTGCCAGCGGTGTCTGCGGACAGTTGCTGACCACAGGTCGGAGCTCACCACCCACTTCCCCTGCTGTCGACACCACTGTGACTGCCTGCGCGAGCTCCCTGCTCCACACCACCATGCCCCCTCTGTCGCCTGCAGGCAGTCACCGTGCCCCCGAGCCTCTGGGGCACACGTCGTTCATGGGCACAGGGCACAGTCCTCCCAATCCTTGTGCCAGACCAGGCCCTGCAAGTTTACCTCAAGGCTTAAGTAGAAGGTGGGTCCCCCAGGCAGAAGTAAATTTTGCCCAAATTAAATCCTGTGGCAAACCACTGAAGTTGCAGATTGGACCGAAACTTTAAAGGACCTGTGTAAGTGATTTTCTTGAACAGTTTTCAGCTGGGAAATATAACAAGCCAGACGCAACCCCCTACTTACCCAACAGGTTAATTCCAGGTATGCTTTAGTTTTAAAGTAGTATTGTTCTTGGTCTTTGTTCAGACAATTCAATTGATTATAAAGGCTCTTGCTGGACCCAGCTCTGCTGTAAACGAAGCGAACAGGAGTCTGGATGCTAAAGGCTTATAGAAGCAGCTAAGTTATAGGTGTCAAACTTATTTAGTCCTGTGGGTCAGAAGAATGGACTGGTCACATGCCATGGGGGCCAGATCAGGCCCACAGACCCTCCCCTGCTCCACATCCTCAACCCAGTGCCCACAGGACCTGCTCCAGCTGATGCAGTCCAGGACCAGCCAGAGCAGACACTTGTTCTGGCATATGTGGGACCTATAAACCCCTGCCCTCCACATGCATGCTGACTGTTGTAGGACTGTGCCTGCTCCCACATGGCATGTGGTGCTTGTCCCAGCCCAGCTGCAGCGGGTGCCACATGCAACTCACATCCAAGACTGATCAGAACAGGCGCTGCAGGCACTGGATCCAGCATGCTGGGGAAGGGCAGGGATGTATCCCTAGACTGGCTCCATATGGATGCCACATGGAGGATGGGTCTTGGGCCTGGTTCACGCTGTGTGGGTCCACTTGAGACCAAATCTGGCCTGCGGGCGATGACTGACACACCTAAGCCAAGTCATTTCTGGTGGAGCTCATGCCAAGAATTCTTCAGAAGAGTCTGCCCAGCTTCCCAACCAGACTAGTAGGGGGAGGGTTGCTGCCTCTTGCGTCCCTTTACTTGTGAAAGGGTTAAAACAGCTGCTTGTTCCAGAGTTGCTGCAGCATCCTCTTCTTGCTGAATTACAAAGCTTATAGCTTGGTTCCACTCTGGAATACGCAAAGACGGTTTTATGCACTGGGTCACCGTGACTTGGCTACATGCACATCTTGTGTTTTTCACCCCAGCATTATTGCTGAATCCATGATCCAGCTGATCATGTCCCTCAGGCAAATTAATCACTGGGTTCTTTCACACGTGACAGAAGTGCTGTTTCTCTAACAGCTAGTCCAGGGATTTTTTTTTTCAAATCAGCACATTTATTTCCCATTCCTGGATGCTAAGGACTAGAGTCAGTAAGAGTGGCTCCTCGTGCGCTACTTAAGTGCATCTTTGATGGAGTCCCTATCGCTGATGGTTGGGAAGGGCAGCGATTCCTCTCCCTGCAAGTCCAGTAATGCTAGCCTGTGGTGGAATTTTGTTACGCTTTCCAAAATTCTTCAGGACCAGATTGTGATTTGGATGAAGTATCCTTGCAACCTCCCCTGCTTGGGATGATGCTGATTGGGGGCTGGGGGAATGCACAGAGACTTAGTCCACCGCTGCTTCATGGCTAAACCAGGCCAGGATGGGTAGTGATATCTTGCTAGCTTGGGCCAACAGTGCAGCGCTACCTCCTAGGAGCAGAGTGGGAAGCATGGACACAACTATGATTACAGGTCAGTGAAATTCATACATTAACTCACTGCTCAGGACTGCACCTATAGTCGCCTTCAAACATTAAGGGAGAAACCCAGCTCCCATGCCCCTCAGCTCAAAACCGGATACAAATTCTCCAGCCATTACACATTTCCAAACTTTTCATTCTTTTCACAGGGGGGTGGTGGAGGAATATCCTTCTGAGAGCAAACAATTCCTGACTCATCCTAGCCAGGGAAACCAAGTGAGCAACACAACATACCTCTGGCCAGCACAACTGTGTTTGCTCTGTGGACAAGGCCATAGAGAAACACAGATCCCAAAATCAACATGTTCGGGGGGGGGGGGGGGGAAGAAAGGAGACAGATTATTGTTTAAGTCCAGTTACCAGTTTTCTCAGGTCGAGGCCCACAGATCTCACTAGCAGCCTGCAGAGAGATTCCCAGGACACCGATGCCCTCTAGATCTTCAGAAGATGAAGAGTCTGGACACCTGAACTAGGAACACTGAGGGTGAACCACAGCTGCTGCTGCTGTGCTATGAAGAGGAAAATGGAGGGGGTCACTAGGAAAGCACATGCAAGAGAACCCAGCTGCATCTGTAGGTGGAGAGGAGCAGCTGCTGATATAGGAAGGAACAAAAGGGATGAATGAGGAGGGACATTAAGTGACAATGGAAAAGACTTTTTTCTTAAAGGCCTGAAACGTGCCAGAACCAACAGGGGGTTTTCTGTTGAAATGGGTGGTTGAAAGATTGTCTCCAAAATATCCTCCTTTATTACCTTCCCTAGTAAGTAACTGCTGTAGTAGCCTCAGGGACACTGTGTGATGATCACAGACTGGATCTACAGAACAGTCTAAGCTAACATGTGGGCCAGGCTTTGAAACCTCTATTTTAAAGAGCACATTTTCTTCTGGATGGAAGAAATTAAAGCGGTTGTTACATGTAAAGTGGGCTCTCTCTCC
>NW_017728907.1:54693726-54701223 GCF_001723895.1 Crocodylus porosus
TTTTACTTTCCTCTTCATTGGCACAGGGACTGGGACACATGTTGAGCATATTTACTGCATGCCATCCAAACCCTGCACCAAATGGTCTTATTACTTCCCTCCAGCATGTTTGTGTGGCACTCGTCACAAAAGCATCCAAGCCATCCTTGAGCATTAATTTCTCTTCCTAGTAGCCTGCTTATATGGTCAGGGGCAGCACTACCTCCTCATATCAATGGGAACCCAAGGCACAGAGGAAGAGAAAATTATCAGCAACCCATGCTTGTGGATGGTCCTAAGATTACAGCCTTGTGTATGGAGCTGTGCTTTGACCAACAGGCTGTGTCGCAGCTGATTTCCTCCAGTAACCACAAACTAGGCGTCCTGAGAAAACGGGCTCCCAAAAATAGGGTGCCACAATTGGTGACAGGCAGCAACAAGTTTGGGTTAAGTGACTTACATCTCCTAGGGGCTTTGGAGGAAAAGCTGGGATAGAATCTATTTCTCTCAGGCAGCATTCAACTGCTTTAGACAAAAGACGATGGCCTTGTGGTTTTCTGCAAGCCTCTGGCCTCCTTCACCAACAAGCTTTCATAACTAATGAGGCAGGAGTCCTACAGACAACTGCGTCCTCCGTTACACAACGTGAATTCACTCCCAAATGGATTTGTGCACCCACTGAGGCAGCAGGCTTCTTTTTCTCCCAGCAGGATTGCATAGCTAAAAACTATAGCTGCAAGGGGTGAAAATTAAGATGACATAGGAAATTCTGAATGTGAGGTTGCCTAACTCATGTGTGCTTGACTCTGCATGCATATCTTACTGGGATCCTATGACCCCAGTTGATTTCCTGCCCCTGGGGCAGGGGGCTGGACTCGGTGATCTTCTGAGGTCCCTTTCAGCCCTAATGTCTATGAAATCTATGAAGTAACAGCCCTTTAACCCAGTTTAATTTTATCCAACATCCTTGGCTAGAATGAGGAAGCTGGAAAAAAAGTTAGTCTGACACTGCTTGGACCCCATAATGCAGGTGATAAAGACCTCTGCTACCTGCATTCTGGCACAACTGGTGGACTTTTCCCTGAGGCTAGCTGGTAGAAATGGATCAGATCCATACTGTGCCAAGCACAACTGAGAGCACAGGAGGAAGACTCCCTGCTCCCCCAATTTGGATACCCAGAACCTCCTTGCAACTCCCAGCAACAAAAGACCTCTTCAGCCCCAGGCTTGGCAGCACAAGTGATGGAACAAACAGGTAACAAATGAGTTCATTTCTATGCACAGTGACACGTGACTGTGCATAGTCACTCCTACAAACAAGCTGACCTACCGAAACCCAGTTAGTATCCACAGAAGAGGCAGCATGGCTTGCAACAAAGGATCACGCACACTGCACAAGGGCAGAGCCAGGTTTGACTCGTTCAGGTTCCCCACAGAGATGAAAACATTCCTGCCCCAGGCCTACTGCAGACTGGTGGCTGCAAGTAAAGCCTCGAACTGTCATTACCAGCATGTTGTCCAGCACCAGAGTAGCCTGCAGATTTTCCAAACCTGCTTGAAGCAGTGACCTCTGCCGGCCAACAGACAGAACTGGAACTCAGTCTGTAACAGTGTTTTTCAACCTGTAGGTCGCAACCCAGAAGTGGGTTGCAAGAATAAGGGTCGCAAACCAACTTTAAAAATGGATCCTCCCGTAAAGGAGAAAAATGTGGGAAACCGTGGCTTTTCTTTTGAAGGTGGCAGAGTTCCAGCCTGCGAGGGGCTGCTTGGGGCCCCCTCATGCCCCACACACCCACCCCCTGCCCTCATACTAGTAGACCTGGGAGCAGCAGGTTTGGAGTGAGGGGCACTGGGTCAGAACTGGCCATTGATGTTTGCATGTGGGTCATGGTATAAAAAAAGGTTGAGAACTATCAATGTATAAAATGAGTTACCTCCTTTCTTCTACACAATACATTTAACAATGCTGATCTCTCATCTCCCAATCTCAGCATCACACAGGACTAGCCCAGATGGACTTAATATATGACTGCATTATAATAGAACAATCTTTAGATGGGAAGTATAACGTTGTGTTGCAAAGTGCTCCATAACCCCAACTCTTCGCCACTGTCATCCTACAAAATTGCCCCCGGAATCAGGTAGCCTTGTGCGCCAAGGTATGCAAAAAGGACCACCTGGTGAAATGGCCGTGTTGACCTGCAGAATGCATGGCTCTCAGCAGCTGTAGCCTGACTACTGCCTGAAAAGCTACTTGAAAAGTTAGGGGCCACAGGATACAAATGGCATACTGTCCACCTTCTCTTCAGAAAGAAGAAACACAATAGCTCTTCTGATCGAGACCTTTGTATTCAGCCACCGACCAGAAATTGAGATGCAGCAAAAAAGTCTTTTCAGAGGGCAAAGCACTCAGAGCAACCAAGTATTTTTGATACCATTGGACCAATCACTAATGACCGTTCGGCTCATTCATATCCTTTCCAAGTTAGGACTTGTAGAGGATTTACGGAGGTGTTGATCAAATAAATAAATAAAATCCCATTTCACTGCTTGGATATAATATACACAAGCTTGAGAAAATTCATTTAAAAGAAAAACCTGCAGAGAACCTTGTGACAGCTGCAGGCAGGTCATTTCAGACATTTTTGCATGCAGTAATTCAGTAGTTTACAGAATTAACCCTTATTAAGGATTGAAATCAAAACAAGTTTGTCAGCTTTACTTTAATGTGCAAGAGATAACCCACTACAGAAGTACAGCTCAGTTTAAAGATGATGCTTGGGGGGAGGGAGGGTTATGCTTTTTAATTCAGCTATTCTGGTCAGATATTTGTATTTAGCTGCAACAGTAGAGAACAGGTAGAGAAAAGTTTCACAACTATTGCCCCAACTCTCTACACTGCAGACACTGTAGCTGCAAAAATGTATAGGAAAGCTTCCCCATTTCAGGTTCACACAAAAACATTTCAAATAAAGAATAGTTTTTAGTGGGGGGTGTCAGATGCATGTAAAAAGGTTTTAAACACACCAAGCCTGTTAACCCCAGGAAGTAAAGTGTTATCTCTCCATGTACCCTCTGGCTGTGAAACAGTCAGCTCCTCAGTATTTCACAGGGCAGCAATGCATCTTAAACCCTTTAAAGAGAAAGTTGAAACAAAAGAAGCTAAGTGCAGGGTTAGTGCTGTACTTACCGGTTTCACGCAAGTTAAAAAAAAAGACAAAGCTGCAATGAAAAGTGTGGATACCTCAGCTCCTTTTAACATCCAGTTTCCAGAGCACAAAACTGTAGCTTTTAAAAGAAACCAGCAAACACCTCTTACGTTGCAATACCTGCGTGTACGGGAACTTCTGTGAATCACACATTAGCAAACAGAAGAAGCTGTGTAAATTCCCACTGTAACCCAAAAATGGCAGACCTCAAACAGTTTGGTCAAGAGTAGTAAACAATATAAGCATCTTTTATGACAGCTCCATAACTATTAAGTTTCTTTGTGTACCATAATATGACAGCGATAAAAAAAAAACAAGGGTAACATTTGCTTTTTTAGGGTTTTTGGTTGTAACTGTGTTGGTCTAAGGACATAGGCAGGCAAGGTTCTTTGGGTGAATGCAGTATCTTTTATTAGACCAACTGAGCAGCTGGAAAAAGTTCTTAGCAAGCTTTCGGGTGAGCCCCCCCTTCAATCAGGTTTTTTTAAGCCTTTAAAAAGAAATTGAATACTTAAAAGCACCTGCGTGAGAAAGCGCCAAGGTGTGACTTAGTAACTAACACTGTTTTGGCTCAGATGTATTGTCTAGTTCTGAAAAAATAGGTTGAATTACAAAATAAAGCCAAAAACAAAAAAAGCCAAAACCGGAGAAAAGTAAGAGTCCTTCACAGGTATACAGTAGACTAAGTTTTGGAAAACCTTAAAAAGTAAGATTTACCTACAATTTAATGTGTGGATGTAAGCACCACAGTATATTCAGTATATTTGAATCTGAATGTGGTTATATACCTTGGATACCTAATGTAAGAAATTCCTCTCTCATGACAGTAATGTAACAGTTCAAGAGATACATGCCCGAGAGCTTGGGAAATTAGACCAGCATTCATCATCTCACTCAAGTTTTTTTTTTTAAACAAAACACCAGTATGGATTGCAGAAGGAATTATTGCCACTTGCTATTGTCATTAACTCACTTGTTCATGGTGCTATTTTGGCGTAAGGAACATCTGACCTGCTACTCTGACTTTCAGCTTGAGGGCAACCTCTCCATCTTTGTTACTCTGCTATGAAACAGAAAGAATTCTGCTGACAACTTCAGCCTGTGCAAAGCCACTGGAAACAAAACTAAAACATCTCCACCCCTACTCCACTTAACCTGCCCAGTTCAGTTTGTTTTCACCTCGGCTAATCAGACTGAAAATAAAGAGGCTACGCCCCAGTTTTCCAGCTGATATATATGGAGTGGCAGTCGCACTGGCTGAGATGAAATCAAGAAAGGAAGGTAGTTGAACATCCTCACTTTCAGAAACAGCAAACCCAGAATGCTGCAATTTTTTGTAATTAGTCAAAACAGAGGTGGCCAACCTGCTGCATAAGTGCCAGAAGTGGCATGCAGCAGACTGGAAAGGGAACAGGCAGCACAATGGCAGAATAGGGCAGGGAGCAGAAAGTACAGCATGGATCCAGCAAGGCGTACAGGGCAGGAAAGCAAAAAGCAGAGCAGCACCATGTTCAGGGAGCAGAGCTGATCACCAGACTGGGTAAGGGAGAGGGACTGGAATGGCACTCAGAGTGTGCAGGGCTAATTTGTGGCATGCCTGCTAAAAAGACTGCCCCACCACCCAGCTAAAACATTATAATCCAATAGCTGCCTTAGAGGGCAGCATTTCTCAATCTATGCAGCGTGACTCAAAAGTGGGTTGCAAGAATATATGAAAGGGTCACAAATTTAAAAAATGGGTTCTCCTTTAAAGGAGAAAAGTGCAGAAAATAGTGGGCTTTTCCCTTGCAGGCTGGCAGAGCTTCAGCCTGCGAGGGGGCTGCTTACGGTCCTCCATACCTGCCCCCTGCACCACACACTGGGGGGCTAGGGGCAGAAGTGAGGGGCACTAGGTCGGGACCAGCCATTGATGATTACAAATAGGCCCCGATACAGAAAAGGTTGAGAACCACTGTTAACGAGGAACCCAGAGGATGAAAGGCCTGAAAGGTGGCCAGTTCAAACTTCTGTAGTTGCTTCGTTTAAAAGTCACTGCTTGGCAGTTCAGCAAACATTAATAAATCTCAACTTTAATATGTTCAACTTTGTATAGATGATGAATCCAAATTTAGTACATTCATCAACAGTTTTATGACTAACTTTAATATTAAAATCCAGACTGCCAGTTCAAGGTAAACTGTGCAAGATAGTGGCTTTCTGCATATTTTCTCTATAGAAATCCTTCTGTGTTGCAAAAGGATTATAGCCCAATTTATCCCATGGCACATTTCTTACTTTTAATGTGCTTAAAGTACACACTTCAACTGCAGTAAGAAGTACTAAGCCCAAGTTTACAAAAGGTATTAAGATACATCTATAACTCTGTAAGTCTTACCAATCTCATGCGAGTTACTAAAGATATTTAGAGAAGGAATTTTTTTTAAAAAACAAACTTTATTGTACAAAATGTTCCAAAATCAGAACAGGTTTCCTGCAGCTTTACTACGAAATTTAGTTCCATAATTTACACCTAAAATGCAATTCCAAAAAAGGCCAAAGAAAATAGGAAGACTAGTCTCATTTTCTTCCAATCCAGGAATGGCGAACAGGTACTGTCCATCTGTAGCAGCATCGACAGCATAAGTGGCATAATTTAACTAATTATTCTTTGAACTCCAAGAACTGCTGAAGTCTTTTCTTATGCTCTGTAGACACTTGCACGGCACTAAAGCAAAATACAAGTTTAGAGCATAAGATTATGTTAAACATACTATGTCAACTTCAAAAACAAAAACCTCATGTCAAAACATTTTTAAGTATAAACTGGAACTAACAGTTGTGACCTCAAAATCTAAGAAACCCAGCTGTGTTATATAATAATTGTATACAATAAAAATTCAGATACTCGTCCTTCAATCTCCTTTGTTGCATAAAAGCATTTGTTGTACAAAAGAAATAAAACTGCAGCTACTAAGAATGCACAGGTCAATTAATGCCATACCTTGAAACAGTTTAATTGTTTTCATTTAAAATGTTCATAAACTCATGCAACTGTTTATCTTAGAAGAACATTTTAAAAATACCTAGCCTACCAAAGTACAGAATCCCTTAGAAAGGGATTGTTGTAGAGCTGGCACTTTCAGATCTAATACTGTAGCAGCCAAATGCCAGAAACCTGGAGGGATTTGCAGTGAAAGTAACTTCCACCATGATCAAACAGTATGGATGGGATCCCTGCACTCCAAGAATAATTCTCACAGAATAATGCCATTGCCTTCATTAGACAGAGAAAGGGTTATTTCCTATTTAGCTGAACATTGTTAGAGCAATGTCACATGGGGGTGCTCTTCAGGTCATTCTACTTAGACCAGTGATTAGGGCCTTACTGAAATCATGGTGGAAGTGGGCTGTACAGCAGCTCCTTTAATCTTGCAGGTCCCCCTGTGGTCCCCTCTTCTCCACCCCCAGTTGCTCACTGGCTGAGGAGCCGGGGGGTCCTGCTGTTTGCCAGCTGGGAGGCAAAAACGGCACAATTTTTAAAACTGTAGTCTTCGCCTCCCTGCTGATCAGGAGCAAGCCACGGGGCCCCTTAACCAATCGCTAGGGGTGTGCGGGGAAACCTCCGAGATTAAAGGAGCTACTGCTCAATGAATTCAGTAAGGCCCTATCAAGGATTCTCAACCAGCTGCTGGGCTTGTAATAAAATGAATTCGTTTTCTGAAATTGGGTGCCACAATTCACAAAAAAAAAGTTAGAGGAACCCTCAAGTCCAAAAAAGTTGAAAACCACTGACTTAGATGCACTGTAATGTTCACTTAAACAGCAAGCACCAATACAAGGCGACCTTACTTCAAGTGTTCTCCAAAAGTAGTTGTTATGCGGTATATGGCAGTTCTCAGAGATGCTCTAAGCCCAAACCGTAGTGTTTTGTAGGATGTATCCACCAGACTGCCTGAAATTCTTGGAGGTTTGCTGGAAACATGCGGCAGCTTGAAATGTTTATCTACAACCTGGATTTGGGGGGGGGGCGGAAAATAACAATTCAGCTAAATCCATTTCACAATGAAACTAGCAGCATGTCTGTTTCGATTAAAGTGAGCAAAGGAAGTCAGGAATGTTCACCATGGAAACATCCAAGGAAAAAAACACCATGATTTGAGAGACAGCTTAATCTTCTGTTACCTGGCCATCGATGAGAATAAAGGACATGGCTCTGTTAAAGGAGATCCTCTCTTGAATGGATTTTTCTGATGCTGACATTTAAACAGTTATAACCTCCTGCAAGACCGTTTCAGGCTGGACATAAGGAAGAATTTCTTTACTGTCCAAG
>NW_017728907.1:54701363-54723938 GCF_001723895.1 Crocodylus porosus
TTGCT
Organism: Crocodylus porosus; assembly: GCF_001723895.1. Taxonomy (NCBI): domain Eukaryota; kingdom Metazoa; phylum Chordata; order Crocodylia; family Crocodylidae; genus Crocodylus; species Crocodylus porosus. The sequence continues at coordinate 54,701,369 of NW_017728907.1, forward strand.
GCAAGTTTTTGGAATAAGTGCCCCTACTGAAGAATTGTAATGACCTCTAAAATTCTGGTCTCAGAATCTTCTATTAAGAGGAATATAGAATACTAAATTTTTTCGCAGATAGCACCCAGTGTCATCTTGGAGAAACACATCTCTGGTTACTTTTAGTACACACTCCCAAATACCATAGCGCTATAATAATTCTTCAAACAAAGCTTAAACATCAGCAGAGAAACATGAAACAGGTCTCATCTCCTGAAATGTAATGGCTCTGAAATTGAAGTGCTTTGCAATAGACATGGAGGATTTTTGTGACCAAAGACAAAACCCGAACATTTTACGTTGGCATAATTGTATAATTGTTGCTTCCCTGAAATACTATTTTTAGTTGAGCATGTTGTACCATTTAACAGGATACTGCATTTCAAAATCTGTTTTCCAATCACAATGGCAGTTTAAAGAAACGAATTTAATTAGGTACCGATTCAGAAGTTGAGAAAAAGGAAACTAAATAACAAGATTAAATTTAACTGCTGGCTATGAAGAAAAATTTTAGGTGAAGACACAATTCAAAGTCAAACACAATAGGACCCTTCCCACCCTTCCTCCCAAACCAGTTTTACATTAAGAGATATTAAAGATCATTACCTCCTGAAGGGTCAGCAAGGTATTTAGAATAGCTGGCAGTGTAGTTTGGACAACTCCAAATTGATCTTCAGTAAATGATGCTGCTACCAAATGAGACAGACCTTAAAGGAAGAAAAGTCCAAGACAGTTTATCTTACACTAGCCTTCAGAAATGGAAGCATCAGGCTGCACTAACAATTCAAGATGTCAGACCTCAGACGCTGCTGCAGCACACTGGCACTTGGTTTAGTCGGGTACACAAAGATCCCACTAACATGGGGGCATCCTTCAGAACGTACAACAGCCAGGAGCAAATGGCAGAAGTACTGAGGCTGCTCCAATTAACTCCATGGACTAAACCAGCCCCAGGTTTGACAGGCATGTGGTAAGAAGCAGAAAACATGGTGTAGATATCTTTGCTATTGTCCTCCATTTCTCAAATGCCATGCTGAATTGATGAGTGAGATCAGAGGAAGATGATAAATTCCTTCTCAAAAAATGTTCCTTTATCATGATGCCAACACACTTTCTGACAGCTCACCATCAGCTGTGTTGCCAGAGCATGAGCACACCCTAGGAAGACACCAGCTGCTGAAGCCATTATGGCAAAAAGCAGAAAGCGTTGCAATGTCTACAGATGCCTTCTGCTAGTTGTCAAGAGGCAGTAGAAGCTGCACTCTGTTTGGTAGAAGTGGAGTAGATTTCTAAGCAGAAAGGCAGGCTTTGAAAATGCAAAGGAGCTGTGGACAAAGGCACTCAGTCTGTAGCAGAGAGGTCTGCATCAGTGCAGATAAGCTTACATGAGAAAGCACTCTTTGCCTCCATTTCCAAAGTAATGGGTACAGTAAGCCTGAAACCGAATCTGTGTGTTCATTACGGTCACCTCAAAGCAAGAACTAGAATAAATTCAAATAGAAATTTCTTACCTTCTAATGCCCAAATGTGCATTTGAGCATCAGAAAAGACAGCTTGGATTGAGGCCTCTGGATTCTATGGAGAAATCATAATTTCCTAAGTGCATGTTTTTTCACGTTAGCCATCAAAACTGCTTTTTTCAGTTAAGAGTATGGATATTATTTAAAGGCTACAAATGCATGTTTGTACATACATAGGTAACCAGTACAGCCCCAGTCCATAAAGATTTGCTACAGAATTTTGACATTTCTAAGCAAGCAACAGTAGATGCTGCAGAACCCTAGACCCAGTCATTCCCCTGGGCTCTCCAGTATCTAGGCATTTATAGTATGCTCCTGTCCATCATGGATGAGGTGTTCCTTTACATGCGCGTGTGTGTGTGTGGGTACCAGATTACATCACAAAACAATCATTTCAAAATATCAGTAACATCTTCTGTATGATATGGCAAGCAACTGGCAATTCTGTCCAGTTTCTCTCTATATAGGAAACCTGCTATGCCTACCTGAAATCTGCCAGCTTTACCAGGGTCGAGGGAAGCCAGGGAGGGTCATCCAGCAGCTCTGTGCTTTCATACTAGCTAAGGCCCTAAAAGGGACCTCCATCCCCCTGAAAAACAGCTATCTATGAAAGCCATGCGTAGGGCTCCACAGACTTAGCAGGGCTTCTTCTGACTTAGAACATGCATCCCCATCCCATTCACTGGCCCTATTATCCTCACAAAGGGCTCCACAGATCCAGAAAAATAGGTTGTTTCATGTATAACAGAACTCCTCCTTTAGAGAGATCTGTACACAGAAGGCCCCCGTCCTGAGGGCATGACCCGCTTTTGGATTAAGGTCAAAGTTTATTGAAAAGCCATGCAAAAAAACACACACATACACACCAGCATGAAGGGAAACCTTTTCAATAATTCTATCAAATACACTTTCCACATGGAAGAACAATATAAACAAATGAGACCAGAAAACCAAAGTGACATCGTTTAAAAAGGTTGAATACTTCAAAGTTTATGATTTGTGTTGGCACACTTAAAAAAAAGTGTTTACAACACTCTTGCCATACCTGCTCACAGAATTCAGGTGTGAAAATCTACTGTGCTACACTCATTCTACCAGAATCAACCTACTGAATTCTAGCTTTATTTGGTATAACAAGAAGCAGTGTTATCTAGTACTTGGCACACCAAGACAGTCAGGATTCTTGGCAAGGTTAGAATCTAAAAATACCACTTACATTAGGTAGCACTTTGAGAAAGTTGTAATGCATGTATTTCAGTTTAGTCTGTACAGAAATATTACCCTTTTTAACTGAGTAGTGTAGGGAAGACTTCATTATTAAGTGTAAGAGGTCTTAAAAATATAAAAAGCTCCAAGACTAGGGGAAAAAAATTATGATTGTAGAAAGCACTGAAAACAGTAGAGGTGCACCGGTATATCAGTGTCATATCAGATTGGTACCAATAAAAAGGAAAATTAACGTTACTGGCTTTTTTTGCCCGGTGTAGCTGATAATGTGCTGATAAATAAAATACGCTTTCTGGCCAGGGCCCCCAGACACGATGTGTATGTTTGCAGCTGCAGCATGCACACGGCCAGGAACGCAGTTGGACAGTGTGGAAAGCAGTGTCCTGCAGTTAAGCCTGTGGAGGGGAAGTGTGTGGGGGGGAAGCAGATTGAGGCCCCCATGGTGAGGGATGGAGTGAGGCTGGGGGGCGCTGCCCAGCCAGGGCAGTGAATGGGACCCCAGGGCCAGGGAGTGGGATGGAGCCAAGGACAGCTCATCCAGGGGTGCAGGAGTAAGGGGGCTCCCCGCTGCTATTTGCACTGCTGTGGGAGGCATGGGAGGCACGTGCCCCCCAAGATGTGTGCATGGCAAGGGTGGAGGTGGGCTGCCCTCTATAGGCTCAGGGCTTTCCAACCTGCTGCCTTTACCCTGGGAGCCCCGAACACATAGCAAGCAGCCTGCCTTGCCTTCATACCACTCGGCTCTGCTCCTAAAAGCATCCCTTGTGCTCAAGCGTCTCTGCCATTTTTAAGCACCGGGATGCTAATCCCCTGGGCAAGCTTCTCAGAGCTCCATGCCACTCTCTGCCCTGGCCCCAGGGTCCCATTCAACCACCCTGGCTGGACAGCACCCCCAGTTCCATCCCTACTCTCTCCATCACCATGGAGGCTTCAATCTGCCCCTCCCACACTCCCTATGCCTTTTCCTCCTCCACAGACTTACCTACAGGGAGCTGCTCTCTATGCTGCCCAGCTGTGCTCCTGTAAAACTGGCTACTGGAATCAGCTGATATGCCTGGTGAATAATCAGTTATTGGTATCAGCCAAGAAAATCTCTATTGGAGCTCACCTAGAAGACAGCATTAGAACCTGTTCCTGTTCATGTTTCTGCTCTACCCAAAAGTCCAATATATATAGCCATAATCACCTTGCTGAAGAAATACATGACCAGCACTCGTTTTGACAAGAAACTTCTTATCTGAGTAGGAAAGAAAAACATTTAAAAATACAAATTTTACATTTGACAGTCTATTATATACAACATTTCTGGTGTTAAGTAACTAAATCCATTCAAACTTTACAATTATGTCACAGTAAAACATTTAAATAATGGGCTGTTTGTTACAGTGTTAGGTCAGCTGATCAGAGGAAAAAGCAATCATACCATGAAGTTATATTTCTGAAGGAAACACCCAGCACGCTACATACAAGACCAAACTGATTTATACCACAACTGTTACTGTACCTGCTCCTGTTTGTTCTGTAGCCATGTATACATAAAACTTGGTTGCTCTGCTTCATGACCAACTCTTGCAACAGAGACCATTGGGAAGGATGATGGGTAAGAACCATTTGTTTGCAGATCTACAAGAAAAACCAAGCCTATTTAGAAAAAAAATAGAAATCCCTACAAAGACAGTATGACCCAGAAGAATCTGCACAATTAAGCCAATTTTTCCATTATACATAAGAGGAAAAGCAAGATAACTGGAACAGAACGGCCACCACCTGAACTTGATGTCCACAGCTTTGGTCCTCTTCTCATAATATGAGGGCTTTGAACTGATCCATGCCAAGGAGAATTTAAATCCAGGATTCCAGGCTTGCGATTTAGAGCAGGAGAAGTGAAAGGTGAGCCAAAAGAGCTTCCAAGGTCTGATGCAGTTGAGGTCTTTAAAGGCGACAGGGATTTAACCAGGGAAGGCATGTGAGTTCTAGGTAAGACGTTAGACCTATGTGCCTGAAAAGCCATTTCTTCTATAACAGCTGCTCCTGCTAACAAACAAATACATATGGGCTGGTATGGGTAAATACGATACAGACTAGGCACGTCTACATGAGAGGGTTAATGCACAGAAAACTAATTCAACTGTGCATTAGCACGGCAGGCACAACACATGCGCAGTAGAATGAATCTACAGTGCATTAGTCACTAAAAAGGCATTCACCTGTGCTAATGCGCATTAGCTCCAGTTATAGAGCATTAATGAACATGTAGACGTGCCCATTATCAGTTAGTTTCCTTCAAAGCTTATTAACCCCACCATACTTCCTTTCTGCTGAGCTCTTAATGTAAGATAGATTTCCATTCCGATACAGACTGCATTTTACTGTGTGAAATGCATTTAGAAATAAGAGTAAGAACCCACTAAATAAGATGGCTTTGGCTTAGCCTCTACCTTAAGGATATTCCTACAGCAATACAAGTAGTCCGCAACTTACATCATTTCGAGTTACAATGTTTCACACTTACAACGTTTATAAATTGACACCGTTTCAACTTTACAACGCCAGTTTTGACTTATAAGGCCTGACCTGATGCAACGCCATGCCAGCGTCACTCGTCTCCCTGGAGAACGTCTGTCCAAACTTCCTTGGACACTTTCTTTAAGAAAGCAGACAAGACCCCAGAAAAACCTGCAGCCAAGAGCCCTTCAAAAAGTCCAGCAAAGTCACCTCAAAGAAGTCCTTCCAAATCAATACGATTGCTATTTACAACATAAATACGTTAATGTAGCTATATTACTTATCTATAATTGATCGAGTACAAAATTCTGGAGTATTTTTTGGTGAAAATAGGATATTGGGCCTTGGTTCAGGAACCAATCCCCCATTTATAACATTGTTTCTTAAGAGAAAATTGGTTCCGAGTTACAACATTTCAACTTAAGACGCCTTTTTCAGGAACCAATTGTGTCGTAAGTCTGAGGACTGCCTGCATTGGGTGAATCACAAAAAGATATCCCACAAACCTTTTCGGCAATACATGTTTCATCACTGTAAACTAGCAACAGTAGTTACAAATGTTTCTATCAAAATTTTTAGGGGGCTCTTCAACAAGTTTCATCACTTGATAGGCTGACTTCCTAAACCTATTGTAAATGAGAAAGTATGCAAGGGAATACTGCCCAATGCACTAAAAGTGAAAAAAAGTGATCTCTCTCCAAATTCCACTTAAATTAATCTTTGATGCTAGTGCAACACCACACACATATTCTTTAACCTGTGTTCCTTCAAATACTTAACATAATCACTTGGCTCCCTCTGTCATTTGATTTATACTAGTGTTATAACATCCTCCATTGCACTCTAGTCTCTTGTTAGTTACAGGTGTAAACCACTCTGTAACAGTTACTGTGAAATATCTCATGTAAAAAGGTACCTGGAAAGTTCAGGGATTTGTTTATTTCCCCTGGAGATGGCTGTTTTATTCTCCCATTGGTAGCTGCAGCTTCCTGATGTATAATCAGCTTCTGGGTTAAGTCACTCAAAAGATTCAAGCACTCCCTTGATATTGCTGTCCAGTTGTGGGGATGCCCACCTAGTTAGGTCAGACAACAAATACTTGAAGAGGTGTTCAGTGGTTTCAGTCAAGACATTATCACTGTGCCTGTTTTGACAGTACTTATTTACATCCTACTTTTTCCATGCTTAGTATAATCTTACAGAATTACCCAACACATACTCAATTCTAAAAAACAAACAAACAAACAAAAAAAACCTGCTACATTTTCACCATAAGTTTCTTGTGCCCAAATATGTGCAGGGACACAGATACTGGTTCAAACTGTAAATGCAACTCCTGATGACTTCAGTGAGAACTGCACAGGTATCCTGCAAGGCAGAATTTAGCCCGTTAGATTTCAAACTCACTAATTTTTGGTCTTGTAAGTTGCTTGTCAGCTAGTTTCAACACCGCTTATTACCACAGTGCATAAGCAACAAAAACGTCTGATGAAGTTCAAAAGAGTCCCTGATGAAAGCAAAAGAGTTCTAACGGACCTCCTACAGCATATTTCTGTATATTTTAAGAAGCTTATACACCAGTCTAAATCATAGCCATTATTTGCTTGCACAACTGGGGAGTGACTCACAATTTATGCTTCACTTCAACCCACTCACATCCTGATACTAAACTGTTATACACATCTGTTGTTATATTATTGTTATTATTATTAGCTTCGTTCAATTGGTGATGTCAAGAATACCTTTCTTTGATAGTCTGCAACCTATGTTTCCTCACAGTTGTCATTTAAATCAAACAACAGGAACCAGTATTTGTTAAGTTTAGTAGATGAAACAACAAAAAAGAGGGCCTTTCCAAATGGATACTTTTGCTTAGGAGTTCTTTTGGCTTATACAGCATGCTTCCAAGTATGAGATCATTTCTAAAAAATTCTTACCATAACAACAGTCTTGAAAAAGTTTAGAAATCACCACAGATTTATTTTGGTAATACCTGGCTGACTAAGGCTGAAGACTTCTTGACGTCTCACAGGAGAATACTGGGAAAGTAACATCAAGTCCTGTAAGGCCAAGAACTGAAAAGGAGGGAAATATTTTAATGCACTGGGGGGGGGGGAAATCAAATTGATCCCTTAAATATGCTGTCATTAAAAGCCTATTGGTTTTTAGATTTTAGCAAGGAATTTGAGTATTCCCACAAATGCAATTCCTAATAGAGTCAACAGGATTTGTTTACATATGCTGTAACCACAGGCAAAATGGAGTCGTTAATATTTTTTCTCCCTTAGTTTAGAAGATTGCACATGCAAAGAATAACTCCTTTACTTTCGCCACAGGAAAGCTGCTTCAGATTGGGGCTCCATAGCGAGTCAACTTCACGGGAAATTTTGTGCGCTTTAGACTGCTTTCACTGATAGACGAAGTGAAATAAAGTGTCATTCTTAGCACTAACAAACAACTATACAGACAAATTACACTGAACTTTCCAAGCAAATTAACATGGTTTTATTACAGCACTAGGATCTCTCATTGCATGCCACTTGAAATTGATGTCAGGCCTGCCCTGATACTGAAGTCTAACTGCTTTTCTGATCAAAGAATGAATATGACAAGCCCACAAACAGCTAATTGTCTCAAATCTTGCAAATGTAGTAAGAGCCAGTTATTAATACAATGCTGAAATTACAATGCTGATATTACAAAATGTAAGGTACAACTATTAAAGACTGGGATTTTTACCCTTTAGTTCTGCTGATGAACATGCCTGGCTCTAATCCCCTCTTTCAGAATACAACACAACCAGAAGAGTAGGAGCTATACTTCATGTCTGTAGCAACACATGATGCATTATGAGTCTCTGATATTGTTAAATGCATCCAGGGTAAAAAAGAAATCATGATTTTTATTTTATTTAAATCAGAATTTTTTTTATTTAAATCGTATCTTTAATTTTTTTTGTTAAGCTGCTTGTTTTAAAAAAAATAAACCTATATATAGTTTTAATTTAAGATACGTTAGAGTTCAAAGATATCATCATGGAATTATAAATTCTAATTATATACTGTTTGAGACAATATATTCCTGCAACTTTTTAGAAAAGTTTTATAAATAGGTCACAACAGGCCATTAACTATATTAGGGGCCGAATCGTATGGGGTTCCCAGAGGCTCCTTTACAGATTAGTAAGGATTAAAGAAAACCACTGTACTCAATGGGACTCGGTGCTCAGTCTAGAAGATCCCACTAAGCATTTCTGTAATGCTTAGTTTCAGTCTCAAATTAGAATTGCGTCTCCAGGGAAAACATCCTTCTTAACAGCAGTATACTGAGTTAAGCAATAACAGACCTGATTACCTACCCATCAGCCCTCCTGTCTTTCTGCAAATTTGTATACATAGAGTCAAGCCCTTATCTCACTCTAAAAGTGCAAAGTTTCAAGAACTTAAATGAATAGAAGATTATTGGGGGTGGAATAGATCTGGGCAAGGAACAGGGAGTCTGGAGATAAGTGCAAGAAGGGAGGGGGCAGTAGAAACAAAGGAAAAACATTTTGAGCAGAATATTATTTCAGAAGTCTTGAGGGCTAAGTTTCCAAGTATAGCCTCACTAGATCTCAAATCAACAGAGAGGGAATGGTATGGTAGAAGGGAAAACTTATCATGGTAGCAGGCTTGCAAAGCCATAAAAAAAAAAAAAAAACCCTGTTTGGGAATATGTTAACAAAGGTTATATCAAACAACAAGAATACACTTTTGTAGAAAACAATGATTAAATCAAGCCTTTCTAACCAGCAATTTAAATCATGATCAAATCCACCCTGAACGCAGCACTTGCTGGTACCAGAAAATGCCCCGAGTGCCCTAATTTAACATCACCTTGAGACCTCACACTTCAAAATAAGAATTAGAAGCAAGAAATTGGGTTAAACACTAAATTTTTTTTTTTTTAAATGTAGTCACTTCAGAACAGCTTCACAGTTACCACTGGCAAACTCAAATGAATTTTGCCACTAAAATAACATGAAAAGTTAGGTTTTTTTTGTATTACCCTATTTCAAGATTACTTTTTACATACTTAAGAAAATATGAAATATCCAGGAAAAGATGTGCAGCACTGTGAAAGTGTCAAAAGCATACAGAAATGTGGTATAAGAATGAAATTTAATAAGTAGAAAGTGTCCATTTGTTAGCCAGAGAAGCTAAAACAGTAGATTAAAAAGGAAGTGAATGGATTTTCATGCCTGGTCTATTTAACAGTAGTATACATATACTCCACAGAGTAATTAAGACACACTTCATTCCTAACTCAGTGAATTCAGTTCAACCAGCAATCCAGTTCAGCAAATACACTAAGGTGTCATTATAAAACAAACTTCTCTGGAAGCATTGCAAAACGCTTCTGACTGTTCCGAATTTGGCTATTTCTTTAAAAGATGTGTAGCAGTTTAGATTGCTGCTTAAATCATTCAAGATCCATGGAAGACTTCTCAGTAGGAGATGCTCTATTTACCAGGGCACCCCCTGGAGTAACTAGGAACTACGGCCACAAAACTAACGGAGAGCAGATTTAAGACATCAGAAAGAATTTCTTTAGGGTAAGGCTTGCCACAATCTGGAACAGGCTTCCAAGGGAGGTGGTACTCTCCCCTACCTTTGGGGGTCTTCAAGGAGGAGACTGGACAAGCACTCCTTCCTGCCCCAGGCAGGGTCAGACTTGATGACCTACTGAGGTCCCTTCCGACCCTAACATCTACGAATCTATAAATACATAGACGTGACAAAACCAAACAACTGTTTTGATACCTTTATGATGAGGGGAGGGTTACTGCTTAAGATTTTAGGTAAGCACTGGTCAGTTTCCTCAGCAAACGTTGGCTGAACAGGAAAATGGTACGCCTGGAATTAAAGACAAGAACTAAGCTGATTCAATACCAGACTTCTATTACACAGAACAAACTTTGAAAGAGACTGTTACTGAGACACCACAGCCACATTAATTTGGCAACATGACAAACTATATAAAGTATATAGCCAAAGCTTCCAATTAATGTTGCCAATATGATAAGACAAATAGACTTCAAAATCTACTTTTAAACAGCAAGAACCAGTTTTAGAGTCTCAGTAGACAACAACAAAACAGCATGTGGTATTATACAGCAATGCCTAGGGAAAAGAGGTATCATCTCCAAGTTATTCGGCTTCCCTGAAGAAAAACGGTAAGATTTTTACATAAACTGTTTTGAGTTATTAGATTTAATTAATAATTTTAATCCTCCCCTTTAAATCTATAAAGTGCTTTGTATTCTACAGCCATCCTCCTACTTGGAAACTGCCAGCCGTAGCCTGTTATTTCTCTGACAGACTTCTGGTTATGAAGTGTTATTTATATCTGGGTGAGGATAAAATGCCGGGGGGGGAGGGGAGGGAAAGAGAGGGGTCCCCTTATCATACCAGGAGCGGAGTAGGGGCACACATCTTCCAAGATTACAAATACTACCTATATTTATGGGGCAAAATTTTTAGGCCTTGACTTTGCCCTTAGTTAGCATTTCACAAGGTTTTCTGGGGGGGAACACAATGTCAGTTGCACCACTCTTCAAACTTGTGATTTGTTATTAAAACCTATATATACTTTACATCTTCCTAATATGACAACACTTCCCCTCCCATCTTGCATGCTTTTATGAACAGTACAATAATTAGCAGCATGTTTTAATATGTCCACAAAAATAATTAACAGCATGTTTAAGTGTCCATAATTACTAGTTCAAAATGGACAGTTCACATGTCAAAACTACTTTTCCAGGCTCCTAGCAAGTTCAGCCAGAATGGACAGCATACGGTTATACCTGCATGCAAGATTCCCAAAGCTTTTCTGGGCAATCATAACTGCAGCTAGGGATTCTCCTTAATTAAAAAAAGCTGAGCCTCAGAAAAACAAATCAAAAGGCCTCTTTCACTTCACTTTGTCCTTCCAAAGTAATGCTTTCTAAAATGAGACCTGCCAAAGAACTGAGGCTAGGAAGCCTGATCTGTAGTTTAACAAAGCCTAAGAGGGGTGGGGGAGGGAAAAGGAGGAAAATCAAATTAGATGGAGGTATTTTTATTCTCTGACTGAGAAGTATTTAAATTACACAATGAAGATTAAGTTCCCAATTTGCTGTTGTCAGAATTTCATTTTTTTGGGTTGAATCTTAGTTTCTGCTTTATTTTAATGCGATTCATTATATATTTAAATGGTCTTTTTTTAGCCACATTAATTTGTAGCTTAATGATTAAAAAAAGAATAATGTATCAATTCCCAAGATTTTTTGAAGTCTACTTTATAACAGCATGCTACTTTGATGTTAAATCAAAATGATCTACAGGAGACTGGTCCAGAGTTTATGAAGCATGGTCTAGAGTGCTGCCTGGCCCTATCAATCCTTCACTTCCTGTTAAACAAAAAAAAGAAAGAAAAAAAAAAAATGTACTGGGACAGCTAAAATTCAGTTAGTGTTCTCCAGAATTAGTTTTCCCATGTAAACCGCAGCTCTCTAATTTTATATTACTGGGAGCAAGAGAAATAAGAAGAGGGATAAGAAGCATCTGTCAGTTGCTACATTGACTATACTCCATGCTATGTAAAGCTTGAGGATTGCTAGTTCTGAGACATTTCTTCTTGAACACTACTTTTGAAAGTGAAATATTTTTTCCACAATGCTGATGACATGCAAGCATAATCCAGTCAGCCAATACTAACCTCTGTAGCATAGATTTTGAAGAGTAACCATGCAATGTACCAAGGAATCAAAAGAAATACACCACACAGCCAGGTATGGTAGAACAGTGAGAGATCCAGCAAACCAGCCAGGTTGTCAAGAGGATGAATTTTACTACAAAAACAAAAAAACCCCACACACACATTTAATTTTGGTGGCAACAGTATAAAGAATAAATGGATTAAAACAATGCTTCAAGAAATGCAGTTACTTTGGAAGATGCTACCAAAAAACCCCCCCAAACAAAAAACAAAACAAAACCCTTTTTTTCCCCCAATTTGTCAGCAATGCTGGTTCTGTAAATGCCAAAACCTCTAAGTCAATTAACAGCAGCATTATATTCCCAACCTGTATAATTTTAAACAATGAATAACCAGAAGAAAATTCTCCAGTTTCCTTTGCATTGAGGAGAAAACATAATAAATATTGTGATATGTGGAGGGGAACGTTTTCTTCTTGTATTTAAAGATGTATGGCTAGATCTAATCAAGGACTTCAGTAGAATCGAGGCTCCTAAATCCAGAACTGCAATCCAAGAAACTCCAAATCAGTGTTGACTAACCTCAGTAAGCACTTCCCTATTTGAGTTCTAAGTTCCCTAGGGACCTAAAAGTCTCTTTCTGCATTTGCTGCAGACTGCCCCACTCTGAGCAGTTCACTGCCCAAGTCTAACCAGCATCCAAACACTAGAAATTTTTCCATATAAACCCTGAGCAGCCTGATCTGGCATGCCTGCTCAAAAGATGCCTAACAGAACTAGGTTCCTCACAAACCTCTGGCCACTGTCTTCTAAAACAAGATCAGAGAAGCTAGCGATGCCCTTTTTATGCAACAAGCCAGGGGTGTTCAACCCCTGAGCCGACACTCCAATCTTGCCCCTGGTGCCATGTCATCTGGCCTGTGGGGCTCTCCACAGATCTGTGGCTCTAAACACAGATCAGGCCCGACCCTGGCATGCAGGGGTGGAGGCAGGGGGGGTCCCCCAGGACTGGATCCCAGCCAGGAAAGGGCAGCAGCATGAGGGCTGACACTGCCCATGGACTGGCCCTGCACCACTGATCCAGCCCATGGTGCCAAAACAATGAGCACCACTGCAACAGACTAACAGCTAGTACTCAAAAAAAGTGGAGATCTGGTTTGACTACCCTCCTTAGCCCAAAATGGCTCAACCTAACACCTCTCTCCCCACTTCCCAAGAGAATGTCTTAGCCAGTAAGCTAGTCTGGTTTGCGACATTCTCCACCCCTCTTCCTGAAGCTGTGCAACTTTGCAGAAAAGAATTCAGGAGTCACTGGGTAAGAGGCAGAACAAGGGAGTATGTCTTTGTAGCCCAGTGCAGAAGGGGCAACCTTTTTGGTAGGTGTGCTACAACCTAAGCCCTGCACCTTACCTGACTGGCCCTCCAATCCCCCTTCCCCTGCCTGAGCTGCTGCTCTGCTTCCTCCCCTATTAGCAGCTGTCCTCCACCCTCTCCCTGATCTACCATGTGCCACACACAGAAGCTGCCCGGGCCATTTGTGATACACATGCCACAGGTTGACTCCTCCTGACCTAGTGGATAAGGCATGGTCTTAAGAAGGGAGTCCTGGGATCTGGGTCATACTCCAAGAACTCTTCCTGCCCCCTATCCCTTCACTGCTGATGCATTTTACATTAAACAATCATGGGAGCAGTCCCAATGAACCACAAATTCCATATTGCTTCAATAGGATGAGAGAGAAGTACCTGAAACCCAGAACAGTTTTGGCTTGAGAGAAGAGAATTCCTCTGAAGGCAAGATATGTGGGTTTGAAACCATGTCTTCTGCTTTTAACATGAGTATTTTAACAATCAATCTATTCCACAAAAACACCACCTAAACTAAACATGTGTAGCTCTTTGAAGGAATGACTCTAAGCGACAAGCATCAGGAGAGGATTCTAGGCAGTAGATTCCAAATGGACAGAGCCCCCTCTCCACCCGTTACCAGTCCTGGACCAGGCACCCAAGATCGGAGAGTGGTAGGTTCTCAGAGATGCGTGTGCACAGTGCTTTCTACTGTCTAGTTCTAGACTGCTTCAAGCTCACAGTGCTTTGGATCCCATTCTGTGATGCCTAATGCAGTAGTTCTGGTTCTACAGCAAGGCACAGGGTGCTAAAAGGTAGACATTGCCATTCCCAACTCCTTCTCCTAGACGATTATGATGAAAGGTAAAACAGCTCGACTGAGAACAGCTTCTTTTACTACTTACTCATCTGTACGAAGGTCCATTGTGGTACTTATCCATGCCCGTGGGATATAACCTAAGAAGCCACAAGCAAAATGACATTGTGAAACAGATATGTAACAGTTAATGGGCATGTCTACACGAGATGTTTACTGCAGCATAGATTAATTAACTCTGCACTAAATGTCTTGACACCTACACATGCAGGGCTATTAAGCTGGAATAAACCAATAAACTCTGCAGAAGGATAGTACTTGTAAATACAAATATTATCCTGCTGCAAAGTTTTGTTTTGGAGATTTTTTTGTACTCCTCAACATCACATGTTGAGACACTGATGCAGCTGGCTCGGGCACAAGGTTGCTTCAGAGCAGAGGCTGCCTGCTGGTTTTGTCCACACTGAAGCATCCTGATGCTCCAGCCAGCCCCTCCACTGAACCAGATCAGAGCAGCCCCAGGCTGGTAGGCTGACTCCCCCTAGGTCCCCTGCCAGCTAGGACTGCTGCAACTTGGCTCAACATGCTGCGGTCCCGGGTGCATGTGCCCAGAAGCAGTAAACTCCAGCGTGACGTGCTGGAGTTTATTACATCACATTAATATGCACATATAGACGTGCCTACTTTGTCTAACAAAAAACTAGGGAAGTTTTTGGTATGAAAGCAAGCTACACACAGAGACAGAAATAAAGACCAACAACATGATGTGCATATATTGTAAAAAAGGAGCAATTCTTCTCATAGGCTGTTTGATACTTTTCTTGTCACAACAAAGTTAAAAGCTAAAACTATACATCAGGAGATGCAGATTCTATTCCTAGTTTAATTATTAGTTTTTTCCAAAGGTCTCATCCAAGCTAGTTCAGTTTCTCCACCTGAAAAACAGAGCAAATACTTATCTATGCTATGGAGGCATTAAGATACTACAGTAATTTTGAACCTCCAGATGGAAAGTGATAATTATTCTAAAAGTTGCTTCTAAGTTTTAGATCTATATTCTATTGGAGAGATTGAGAAACACAGAATTTTATTTTTTTAGATAGAGAGAAATAAATTATATATAAATATATCATCTATAATAGAATGTATATTATATATTTTTTCTGTGTTTCTCAGATCTCTAATAGAATATAGATCTGAAACTTGGAAGTAACTTTTAGAATAATTCAATATTTTTTAGCTTTACACCTAAATACCACCGCAAAATAAAGACAGACACTTTTGGAGAAAGGAGACCCACGGCTCTGTCAACAGAAAAGCCTAAATTTTAATTAAAAAAAATCAAGAAAAAGGCTGGTACTGCAGGGGTAGGAAGTGTGGAAATAGGGTTATGGGATCTTTTTTAATACACAGTTCATTGTGCATCAGTGATCAAAAAGCAGGCAAAGCCTTAGATTTTGTAAGATTTCCAAAGGAAAACGATGCTAAAAAAATATTGTAACTTTACGTATTATGCACACAATACGAATATATATTACCAGGTTCAATTACAGTCACACAAGCCAAAAAAAGAAAAAGAAAAAGAAAAAAAAGAAGACATAGCACGTATAAGTGGTGGTTGACTTCATGGAAACTTCCATGTAAAGAAAATTAAAGTTCTGGAACAGTTACTGACTGATAAGAATTTGGAAGAGGCTTCCCTTTGGGCAGGTTATTTCACAAGTGTTTGTAACAGACTTTCTTGTGCCTCCCTCTGAAGCAGCTGTTACTGATCATCAGAAATAAACACACTAGGTTAGATGGACTAACATTTTAGTCTTAGTTCAAAATGGGTCCTTTATCCCTTCCATGCTAATTGCCTTGCATGCTAAACTACCTCATTCTCAGGTCTTCCAACATTGCAACAAGATGAGATCATTAACACTCAGGGACACCACCTTTTTACTAAGCAATTCTACGAAATTACATAAACAGCAATGGCTTGCAGGGCCAATAAACTGTTATGACGAGTGAAAGTGTTTGTTCTGTTTGCTTGTTTAAAAAGCTTAGGTTCTCTGTAGGACTGAATAAAACAGCAAATACTGACAAATTGATTAAAGAAAAAAAACTTTCCACATACTGCAAGAATAAGATGATATCACAACACTTACCAAAAAAATAGTATGCAATGCAGAAGTTTCTAACCAAATACAGCGATTCCACACAACTATGTTTAACAAGCTGAGGCAAAGATCTTCTGAAACGTAAGTACTTGTACTGCTAAAAATAGAAAGAATAGTTGAAGCATTGTGCCTTCAGAAGAGATCATTTTTAAAAACCGCATAGTGAAAAGAAAGCACTTCAAATGCAAATCACCCTGAAGTTGAATCAAACTTAAAAAACAAATTGAAAGCAGTTTACAGCACTAGATCTCTCTTTAAGTCTCTACTAATTCCCGTAATGTTACCATCTTTTCTTACTTATTTCAATCTTTTCTCTGTTGCTGTGTTTAAAAAAACAAACACAAGTCGAGAGGAGGAGCTGCATGTAAGAACCAGGGAAACTGAGTATACAACGGTGCTGGCAAACGCACAAAAGTACACTGGAAGTGTAGAAAACTCTCTCTAACAGCTTTCAATTAGTATGGCTTGTATCTAGAAAAAGCAGGTAAAATTCAGACAAATTCATGATAGTCGTTCAAAACAGCAAGGCACAAACACTTAAGCTATTTTTGGTAAAGAAGTTATATTACATATATCTTTGTAAACAGAAAAGGAATTTGAAAGTGTGTCAAACATAGCATATGCACAAAACAATTAACTTTTCACTTGAATAAATTGCATCTCAGAACACAGCATTTTTTCCGTAACTGCTTCAGACTCTGTTTGGGAAGTTATGCAGAATTTTACTGACAAAAACACCGAAACCAACAAACATCCAAATAAAAACAAGCAAACAAATTAGACCTGTTGCAATCCAGGCTTAAACTGAGTCAAGCGTCCAAGCAGGGTTTTTGCACTGATTCAAACTAAGCCTGCTCAAAAGTACTCTTTCAACTGGTCTATCTTTTCTGAACCAGACTTAGCTTGGAAATCATAGTGGCACAGCTGGTTTAAAAGTAGCCAGAGAAGAAAGGATATATTTCAGTTACTGACAATCTGGAGGCCACGATCATTCTTCTCCAACTACTATAACTTCAGGACTTGATTTTTGCAACAGTCTATCCAATGCTACCCTTCAAAAAAATCTTAGTACATTCAGCTAATGCAGAATACAACCAAAGGCACTGCGTACACACGGATCCACACTACATATTAGATGCTGGCCATTTACTTTTTACCATAATTCAGTTTTTTTCTTTTTTTGAATTATGCCATAGAGCAGTGGTCTCCAGCCTTTTTAAGCAGGAGATCACCTTTGGCATTTAAAAGCAACCCAAGGTCTACCATGTGCCACCACCAACCCCCTCTGCCCAGGGGGGCAGATCAAGACAGAGGGAGAAAAAATTATTTGGAGGTATGCCTCTCCAGCAGTTAAGTCCCACCTGGCCAGGGCCCCACTCAACTCACCCTGCTCCTGCCTCTGCGGCACTACCCCTCACTGTGGGGGCCTCAGTCTAGCCCCTGCCCCTTCCCTACCCCCCCCCAGACTGACATGCTGGGCTGGGGCAGGTATGCGGGCCCCCACCCCAGCCTTGGATCAACTCCAAGATCTACTGGTGGATCAAGATCCGCTGGTTGGTGACCACTGCCATAGAGGGTCTAGTAAGTACTCAGACTGAAGGATTGCTTTTTTCTTCTCAGGGAGCTTAACATCTACTAGATGACTCTTCAGTTCCTGATGTTAAGCTCTCAATGAGAGGATATTTTTGCCCATCCAAAATTCAAATCTTTGCAGCAGTTCACATGAACTGGAGTTCAACATTCAAAACAGTGTGTATATTACCACTGCAGAACATTATCGTTTATTTATTTCTAAATTAGCAAGATGTTTTGGGAAAGAAGAGTTATAAAGTAGGGGAAAGAAAACTTGCTGCTACTTAAGCTGGCTGCCTGTTGCTGTTAATTTTACATGTTGGTGAAAAGGCGTGAAAATGCCTCTGGAGTCCCTCTACCGATCAGCAGCAGGAGGCAAAAACCATGGCACATTTAAAACCCATTTTTGCCTCCCAGCCAACCATGAGCAAGCAGCGGGACTGCCACAGCCACTCTGCCAATAGTTGGTGGGGGAGTAAGGCACACGGTGAAAAGAACAAGATTAAAGGAGCTGCTGCACAGTGCACTTCAGATGCGATTTAGGTAGATCCCTACTTATAAAGCCTATGTTAGGATCACAAAAATCAAGTGCATTCTTTGATCACTTGAGCAGATAAAAAAAAAAAATCTCTCTTTGCACAGTTTTTTAACCTCTTACCTGTATAACTGGAAATGGCAAATAGTTCATATTGTTAACAAGATACAGGAGACTGTAACTGTATCCCACGAAAGCTCCAAACAGCAGGAAGAAGAGGTGGTACTCATTTAGGCACACATACGAAACAACAGCATCTAAACTAAAGTTAAAAAAGGGGGTGGAGGAAAAGAGGGAGAGTTATTCAGTTACTGCTATCAATTATTACTAGGGGTGCACCAATAAAGAGCCATTTGGCCAATACAGATACGCAGTTTGGCACCTTGGCAAGCAGTGTCTGGTCAGTAAGTCTGTGGAGGAGAAAGGGCGTGGGCAGGGGGGCAGATCAAGGATCCCATGGTGAGGGAGGGAGTGGGGTAGAGGCCAGCATTATACAGCCAGGGTGGAGCAGGGGGTGAGCAGCAGGTGGCTTGTTCGGAAGGGGGGGTGCTCCCCACTACTGTGTGCCCCCAGGGGAGGTATGGGAGTCATGTCCCCTGGATTTGTGCAGAGAGTGAAGGCAGGCCAATTGCCAAAAAATCTCAAATGTCCCTTCTGTTGGTGCCATCCAATATGGACCGATATATTGGCGCACCTCTAAATTACTACTCTAGAAATCACTCTGGTTTCCAACTTCAGTTAATCAGAGTTTCATTTTTATTCATCTGGTGAACAGAATGTAAATCTTCCCCAAATATTGTCCAGTAGGGCAATTTTTATATAAGCTAAAAATCTTACCACCTGTTTTTATTATTTACAATCATGACAGCCTCCGTTTTTCTCCTGATGAACTGTTTAGGACTGAAGATCCAGGTTCTTAAGTCACTTTTATATTTTCAGTGCTGAACTTACCTTCTCTTACTCATCCTCACAACTTCATTTCAAGGCTTCTGGTCAAGTTTCCCTGCCATATTTCTTGTAAACTAGCCCTGTGAACTTCACAAAAGGATGACAAAGACAGCTGCTTCCCCCTTCCTCCCCCAGCTGATAACAGAAACATTATTTTTCTCTGGAAAAATGTAACTAGTAGATGTTGAAATTTGATGCCTCTCCAACAGTAAACAGACTTTAGGACAAGACAATGCTCTTTGCATAGTACTTAATTAATGAAGCAGTCACCTTTCTGAAGCTGTGCAGGGTAGAGCAAGAAACTGGAACCTCCCCTTTGTTATAACTGCTGCACACCAGGCCACCAGCATTCCCATTATTGCATGAACAACAGAATGGATAACTTGCTGTGGGTGAATAATCTTTCCTATCAGCGCTAATCGAGAGCAGGGAATAGAAGGTGCAACTGTAAATGAAAACCAAGAGGGAATTATGATCACCTGCCATTAAAATGAAATACTACATCTGTACTAGCTGCTTTCGGTAGTAGAGGAAGTTTTACAGTGGAACTAGTCACTGAGAGACATGCACAGCACACCCTTGACAGGTTCTCCATTCAGTTCAACATTTTTCAGGAGCCTCTCCCAACATAGCCTAGTGTGAGCTCTAGAATAAAGGCAGTTAACACCTCTGCCATTCACGCCACCATTTCCCTGATTTTAGCAGCCAGGGATGACTAAAACCCCCAATGTTGGCATTGATTAAGGCGGCAAGGGGAGGGAGGAGGGTTTAGGGAGCAGCATGTACTCCCAGAGTTTCAGAGCCATGCTGTAGCAATTAACACTGCTGCTGCAGAGGGTCCAGCAGCCTCACGTGATGAGCCCTCAGAACAGATCTGGTTCCCACTTGACACCCTTGTGCTAATACCTTGCTGATTTTACTCACTTGCAAGTGAACTGTTCAGGGCAGGTCTGTCCAACTTTTTGGCAGCCAGAGGCTACATGAGCTGTGGGGGAAAACACACCCCGCATGGGCCACACCAATGCAATCACTGGCCCCCTGGATCACATGCTGTGTAGGTGTCCCCTCCTCCCCACTTGCTGCAGAGCCTGTGGAGATGCCCTGCTCTCGCCCTCAGCTCCCTAGCTGCGGGCTCCCATGAAGCCAAGGCAGGAAGTGAATGATGGAGGGAGGGAGAGCCTAGGGACCCCCAGATGCTGCTCCTACAGCTAGAGCAATGGAGAAAGTGGCAGCCGAGTAAGAGCCCGTGAGCCACCGGTCTCCCAATTCGATATGGATTTGGTGATTCAGCCTCCGAATTGGGCCAAATCTTCTCTGATCGAATCAGCAACCGAAGCTTCACACACCCCTAATTTTAAGGTACATTTGATTTATTTTTTTTATTTAGTATTTTCTGACCATAGTGAAGCCAGCTTTTTCTTTGAATCCTGTAACATTCCAACCACAAAGATTTTTTTTTTAAACTTAAAATAAAGTATTCAACTTTATATAAATATCAATGCACAGTTCACAATGCCAGCAAAGAGTTCAAATAACTTGTCTTTATAATAGTCGTTTGATTCAGCTATAGTCAAGTATCTTACAGCAATTATAAAACTCACCTGTGTAAAATTCAACGTTGAAGATGCTTATTACCAGTATCACTACAGACATTAGAAGGATGCAGAAAATGGTGTAGGAAGTATACAAATCATTGAAAGAGTCTATAATGAAAAAAGACCCCAACATTACCAGGTTACTGATTAGTAAGATGCACATAATACATTCCAAAGCTACAGAATTAACTAAAGATTTGGCAATGATGAAAGCATACAACTTCAAGTACTGCAGTTTCCTTTTCAATATCACCACCCACAACTATACCAAAAAATTATACTTTGACAATTAAGAAGATTCATAATTTGCTCTGGTGGTTGTTTGGTGGCCTGTCCTCCCCCCTACCACCACCTTTTTTGTTGTTGTTGTTGTTGTTGTTGCTGCAGGGAATGGGGACATGTTTTGGGGGAGAGAGATGTCTTTCCAAATGTCACAGCTACCAGACTTCCTGGCTAGTGCATACTAGAGACTGTCAAACTGTTCATTATGGATATAGCTACTGTTGAGTTGTTAAGTTTAACTTGGACCAAATGTTATGTTGAAGATGTATTTATGTCAATTTTAAAAAATATTTCTATTTAAAGGTAATGCATGTCTACTGGCATTATAAATAAGATTATAAAACTGAAAGGTTAAAAAATTTATTTCAGTTTTACTTTGTGAATTAAATAATATTTGGTGAACAGGCTGTCATTCTTCCTTTCTCTGACTAGGCAATTCACAAGCAAAGAGAAAAAAAATTATAGAGAAAAAAAAATTATACAAATTGACTATGAGGTAGTATTATTCACAATCTCTGTCATTTTGCAGTAGCAGGTATTCCACATGAAGTTACCTTGGAAACTTACAGGATTTCAAGTCGTCAGTGTCACTATTTATTTGTGTGATTTAGATGTTACCCTTCCAAACAAAAGCTCAAGGTAAGTAACAAATCAGAGAAACATAACAACTTAAAAGGACAACTAGCAATGTCATACAAATATCGTATCACATCATATAACAGAGACCCAGTAAACAACATCTGAGCCTAGCTATGGTTGCTGAATGCCTCAGGAGGGCAGGAGTTCCAGAGCTGAGAAGCAACTGCAGAGAACCATCTCTTTGCCAAGCTCAACGTCCTTTCAGAAAACAGACAGTTTAAACTATATATAGAAGAGGATTGCAAATTGTTTATGCAAATGAAAATCTTTACTTGTCCATTTCTTGGCAGAGATGAACTGAAAGTCATCACTGCTGCATGAGAGCCAGAAAGAAAAACCAAAAAAGAAGAGAGGAAGCTGACAGTCTAATTTCACTATCCAAACCATGTAATGCAAGTACACAAACTGCACAAAACAAGGAGAATTTCCTTAGTCTTCTGGTATGTAGCAGTTCACAAGAGAGAGCGCTTATAGGAGGCAAATTCGAGCCAAACTTGCATGTACACAGAGCTGCCTCAACACAAGAAAAATTCCTTGCCCAGGACACCCTTCCATCACCCCCTCCCTCCTGTGAAATATGAAACATCATAACCAGAAGGAAGCAGTATTCAACATCCTGCTTGCCATCTGACAACTTTGAGGTAAACAAACC
>NW_017728907.1:54724353-54725899 GCF_001723895.1 Crocodylus porosus
GGCTCCTACCCTGGGGGTCTTTAAAAGGAGGCTGGATGAACACTTTGCCGGGGTCACTTGACCCCAGTACTCTTTCCTGACATGGCAGGAGATCAGACTTGGTAGGGTCAGGAGGGACCTGCGCAGATCATCAACTATGAAACACCTTCATCTCTCCTGTGAAATATGAATTTTCATCTCCACCTAGGAGAAACTTGACAATTTTTGCATTCTCCTATGCCTGAAGAAGGGCAAGTGGGCCCGAAAGCTCGCAAATAAAGAGTTTTTTGCAAATATCTAGTTGATCTAATAAAAGATACCTCCTCTAACCAGAGCTCTGATCCCTGTAGGAGGCAATGTCTCACACCTATTATCTCCCATCCATCTGATCCTCAGGGTCACACATTTGCATTTTTGCAGACCTGCATTTTGCATATTGGCTTCTGTTCTACCCAGGAGAACTCACAAACACTAACAGACTCTCCCTAAGCCTGAAAAAGGGTGTTTGTGCCTGAAAGCCTGCAAAGAACAGGTTTTCCAGCTACAGCATAACCTCAGAAATCCAGCATGCTCGGGACTGCGAACCTGCCGGAAATTTGGAAACTGTGGATTTTTGAAGCCGGAGCAGCAGCTGGTCCCAAAACAGGGTGGTGGATGGTGGTAGCGACAACTGCCACGTGCAAGCTTCCTTCTCTGTTGTTCTGGCACTGGCCACTGTGACTCCCTGACACAGTGTATTTTTAAAAAGTGCTGGGTTTTCAGGAATCCCAGATTTTTTGACATCTGGATTGGAGGCTATACTGTATTTAGTGCGTCTTTCTTGCAGCATCTTTCAGCCTGTGGTTCATGACTCAGAAGTAGATCACAAGAATATAGGAAAGGGTCGCAAACGAACTTTCAAAACGGATTCTCCTTTAAAAGAAGATAAATGTGGGAGGCTGTGGGTTTTTCCCTTCCCTTTTTCCAGTCTGTCAGGGGCTGCTTGGGCCCACCTCCATCCCCACACACACACGGGGGGGGGGGGCCTGGAGACAGGGGTCAGCAGCTGGGGAGCGAGGGGCACTGGGTCAGGACTGGCCATTGATGCTTATAAACAGGGCCTGGCCCAAACAAGGTTGAAACCACTGTAAAAGAAGGCATCATATCTCCCCAGAAGTCTTACAGGGTTGTTTACAAGCTCCAGATCTGCCTTTTAACACAGGTCTCCTCACTCACACGCTTGGCGCAGGCGGGAGCAACACCAAAAACAAGGGCTCACCACCACCTGAGGAGCAAAACGTGGAAGGGGGGGGGGGGTGAAGAGACGAGAGGAGGCTCCTCCCTGACAGGAACCCCTCATCTTGGACTCAAGTCTGAGGCGGGGCAAGAAGGCCCTGGGCCCGGGGAAGAGGGGGGCGGGGGAGGTATGCGGTGCTCACCCGACACCCAGCGCAGCGGGCGGCACAGGTCGGCGCTGCTGAGCACCACGAAGGCGGCGGCGCAGGGCGGCAGCAGCAGCACGGCCCAGGCGGCGCCCACGGCCGCCCTCCAGCCCAGCACCTGCAACACAGCGAGGCTGAGACCCGAG
>NW_017728907.1:54726895-54733337 GCF_001723895.1 Crocodylus porosus
GACCTCAGGGCCTTGCTGCGCATTCGGCATCAAGCTGGGTAGAGACGAGTTATAGAGTTGTTAGATATTTTCAAGCCCCAACTTCAGCGCAGGGAGGCCCTTTTTATACCTGGAGAGCCATTTTTACAGTGTGATGATGACTTTGCATGGTCTACGTTTATGACATGACTGACCGGGGAATTGCGTAATGTATGTGACGCGGCAGGGCTTTACACTAACATTTAATGCACATGATTTAAGAGGAAGAGCTGTTGCAAACATCATTCGGCAACCTTTTTCATCTAATATTTAAGCAGAGCCCCTTCTTGCTCTTGTATGTACCAATAATATTGAAACGCACCAAAAACATTGAAAATTTGAGCCCAGTGCCTCCTTTCATTCACCAGAACACATACTATGGGTTGGGGAGTTGCTTGTTGGTTTGTTAAGAGAAAAGGCTCAAGAATTTTGCATATCTGGGTCTTTTACTTCATGAAAACCCATTGTTTTTCAGTATCTAATGGCCATTATTTCATTGCAAGCATATGCAAGGAAAACTTGTTTTTATTCTAACAGCTTACACTGAAAATACACCAAATTTATATTCAGCATCATTAGAGTTAAGATTATAGTAGAGGAGGAATTGTTCAAATTCCAAAAAATGCTATACATTATTTATCTAAAATATTTACCATCTTTTCCACTTAAAAATATTCATCTTCCCCCTTAAAAATACTCATGAAGGCAGGTTTTATCCTTCTTTTAAAAATGAGGAAAATAGAGGTGGAGAGAGAGACAAAATTCTCTGGTCAGTGGAATACAGATACAAGCATGAAAAACTTTCTTTGTTTGTCCAAAGCCCTGCCAGCTTTAGGTGGTATTAGAACTCAGAGGTTTCTTAACTATTCAAATTCGCCTAACCATAGACCAACCATAGGCCAATTTGAGTAGTTAAGAAACCTCTGAGTAGTTAAGAAACCTCTAAGCTTATATTTTTGAGATGTGGTAAATGGATTACCAATTTTTTAAAAAGAAATTTAGGGGTTAATTACAAAGTCGGGAGTACTGCCTTCAGTTAAAAGTTAACAGACACTTCTAGACAGACAAGGTTCTTTTGGTAAATCCACTATCTTTTACTAGACCAACTCAAATAGTTGGAAAAATTCTTTTTTAGTAAGCTTTTGGGTACAAACAGCCTTCGTCAGGCTGAGGAAGCCCCTGCAGATGGTCTGTGCTCTATACACTTCTAAGGACTTTTCAGTTCCTTAAAACATTCCAGACTACACATACTGAAAGTTCCCTATTCTCAGTGTCTTCTAAGTTCAGCCATTTCCAAGAAAGAATTTAGAGAGCAAATATGTTGTTCATCTATGCTGAAAACCTTTTACATTTTTTTTTATTAAGTTCTACCTCTTCAGTACTTTGGAACAAGGATGCGGGAGCTGGGGGTGCAGGGATCAGGCAGTTACGTGGTGTTCAGAATATGCTCTTGCTGTCCTTGTGAAAAAGTTGCCCAAGTTTTGCTATATGCATTCTAAAAATCTAAGAGTCCAATGAGTAACCTAGGATCAAATTTAAGTGTTAAATGATCTTACCTGTAACTAAAGTGAATAGAAGCTGCATCTGAGCAGATAAAATGCAAGACAAATGCTAAGTACTCTGAAAAAAAAGTCAGGGTGCAGGCATCTGAAGCTGTCATCCACAATTAAAGGACATTTGATATTTCTGGCCAAACATACTAACCCATAGTTCCCCAGTAAGGTAGTGGGAGGTTCTCCATTTATTAGGGCCGCTGTGAAGATATATTCAGTAATGTTTCCTGAACACCCAGCATGGCAAAAGCATTATAGCATTTATTTCCATGAGGAAATAAAATGTATATTCCATTTACTACATGGAATCTATCTATGAGATCAAGACTTCTATGAATTTAAAGGGTAAAAGAGAAATACAAAATAAAGACGAGTTCATTCAAATCGAGCTGGGGCCATACGCAGACATATATCACAAAAGAAAGAAGAGAAACATGAGGCATGTCATAGAATCATAGAAAATGAGGGTTGGACGGGACCTCAGGTCACATCTAGTTCAACTCCCTGCTCAAAGCAAAACCGTCCCCAACTACATCATCTAGTCCAGTTTTGAAAACTTCCAAGGATGGAGCTTCCATCACCTCTCTGGGGAACTTGTTCCAGTGTTTGACTAGCCTCCTAGCAAGAACACTCTTCCCAATATCTAACTTAAACTTCCCTTGCTGCAACTTGAGCCCATTTCTCCTCGTTCTGTCATCTGCCATCACTGAGAACAGTCCAGTTCCAGCCTCTTTGCAATGCCCTGCAGGGAGTTGAAGGCTGCTACTAAATCCCTCCTCAGTCTTCTCTTCTGCAGACTAAATAATTCCAGTTCCCTCAGCCTGTCCTCATAAGCCATGTCCCCCAGACCCTGAACCATTTGTCTTGCACTCCGCTGGACTCTCTCCAATGGATCCACATCCTTTCTGTAGGGGGGCATAAAACTGAGCACAGGACTCCAGATGTGGCCTCACCAGTGCTGAATAGATGGAAAGAATCACTTCCCTTGATCAGCTGGCCACACTCCTACCAATGCAACCCAGGATACCGTTAGCCTTCTTGGCAACAAGGCCACACTGCTCCCTCATATTTAGCTTATTGTCCACTTTCACCCCTGAGTCATTTTCTGCAGAGCTGCTGCCCAGCCAGTCAGCCCCCAGCCTGTACTGGCGCATGAGATTGCTCTGTCCTAAGAGCAGGACTTTGCACTTGTCCTTGTTGAACATCATGAGATTCCTTTTGGCCCAATCCTCCAATCTGCCTGTGTCACTCTGAATCCTAGCCCTACCCTCCAGTGTATCTCCTACTCCCTGCAGCTTGGTGTTATCTGCAAACTTGCTGAGGGTGCACTCCATCTCATCTTCCAGATTGTTGATGAAGACATTGAACAAAACCAGCCCTAGGACCAACCTCTGGGGCACTCCAGTTGATGCCAGCTGCCAATTAGACATTGATCCATTGATTACTACCTTTTGAGTCCAATGCTCCAGCCAGTTTTCTATCCACCTTACAGTCCATTTATCCAGCCCGTACTTCCTTAGTTTTTCCTGCAAGAATGTTGTTGGAGACCATATCAAAAGCCTTGCTAAAAAATCAAGGTACACCACATCCACATCCACTGGTCTCCCCGCATCCACACAGCCAGTCACCTTGTCATAAGAGGCAATCAGATTGGTCTGGCATGACTTGCCCTTGGTGAATCCATGCTGACTGTTCCTAATCACCTTCTTCTCCTTGAGGATCTGCTCCACAAGTTTTCCAAGGACTGAGGTGTGCCTGACTGGTCTGTAGTTCCCTGGATCCTCCTTTTCCCTTTTCTTAAATATGGGCACTATGTTTGCCCTTTTCCAGTCATCTGGGACCTCTTCTGATCACCATGAGTTTCAAAGATGATGGCCAGTGGCTCTGCAATCACATCGGCCAACTTCCTCAGCACCCTCAGGTGCATCCTTTTTGGCTCCATGGACTTGTACATGTCCAGCTTTTCTAAATAGTTTCCACCTGTTTATTCACCCCTGTTGGCTGCTCACCTCCTCCCCAAACTGTGCTGCCTGGTGCAGTCGTCGGGGAGCTGACCTTGCCTGTGAAGACTGAGGCAAAAAAGGTATTGAGCACCTCAGCCTTTTCTGCATCCTCTGTCACAAAGTTGCCTCCCCCATTCAGTAAGGGACCCACGATTTCCCTGATCCTCCTCTTGCTACCAACATACTTGTAGAAACCCTTCTTGTTACCCTTCACATCCCTTGCTAGCTGCAACTCCAATTGCGCTTCGGCCTTCCTGACTTCATCCCTGCATGCCTGAGCAATGCTCTTATATTCTTCCCTAATTATCTGTCCAAGTTTCCACTTCTTATAAACTTCCTTTTTGTGACGTGGTTTACTGAAAAGTTCCCTGCTAAGCCAAGCTGGTCTTCTACCACTTGCTAGTCTTCCTGTGCATCAGGATGGCTTGTTCCTGCACTCCCAGTAAGGCTTCTTTACAGTACAGCCCGGACTCCTAGACTTCTGTTCCCCTCAGTCTGGCTTCCCAGGAGATCCTGCCCATGAGCTCCCTGAGTGAGCCAAAGTCTGCTTTTCTGAAGTCCAGGGTCCTTACTCTGCTGCTCTCCATCCTTCCTTTCCTCAAGATCCTGAACTCAATCCTCTCATGGTCACTGCTGCCCAATTTGCCATCCACTACTACATTCCCCACCAATTCTTCCCTATTTGTGAGCAGCACATCTAAAAGAACATGGCCCCTGGTTGACTGCTTCAGCACCTTCACCAGGAGATTATCCCCAATATTCTCTAAAACTTCCTAGATTGCTTGTGCACTGCTGTATTGCCCTCCCAGCAGATGTCAGGTGATTGAAATCCCCCATGAGAACCAGGGCCTGTGGCCAGGAAACTTCTGCTACCTGTTTGAAGAAAGCCTCATCCACCACCTCCCCCTGGTCTGGTGGTCTACAACATACCCTCACCACGGCATCACCTTTTTTTTTGCTCTCACCCCTAACCTTAATTCAGAGACTCTCAACAGGCCTATCTCCAGCTTCATACCGGAGCTCTGAGCCATCATGTGGCTCGTTTACCTAAAGTGCAACTCCCCCTCCTCTTCTCCCCTGTCTGTCCTTCCTGAACAATTTGTACCCATCTGTGACCATGCTTCAGTCATACAGGCTCCCACCAAGTCTCTGTTATACCAGTTATGTCATAGCCCCATGACTGCGCAAGGACTTTCAGTTCTTCCTGCGTGTTTCCCAGGCTCCATGCATTTGCATACAGACAAACTAGTTACAAGGTAACTAGTTGATTGCCCTGATTTCTCAGAAAGTATGATAGCAACTCCCCTGTACCCTCTCCTGCTTGCTCTTCCTCCAGGTCTCCCGCTTCCCCACTTACCTCGGGACTTTCTTAAATACGCAGTAGACTAATTCTACTGTACATTAGCATGGCAGGCCAAAACAACACTAATGCAAAGTACAATTAGTCTACTGTGTATTAGCATCACAAAAAAGCGCGTGCCAGTGCTACCGCTGATTACGGTGCAGTAAGTTAGAACCATTATTAAAGGTACACAACTTAATGCACTGTAATTACAGCACGTTAATGAACGTGTAGGCACGCCCACTATTTCTTTGCACTGCTATTTCCTAATTTCAGTGCCAAGCTTAAGTAGTTCCATGTAGTTTACTAATACACCAATATTAAAACAGAAATTTAGGATGGAAAGAATAATCTTGTCAGACAAAGTATGGTTGGCTGAAACGTTTATCACAACGGATTTTGGCAAACTGAAGCTGTACAAGCTCTTCAAAAGAGGAACATCAATCCTCTTTCACCTATGAAATAATCATTTCAAATCACCCTCTGGAGTATTTTATTGACAGACCACACTGCAGGGAGTGCAAGATATGCAAAAAATAATTTAAAAAACCCAACTGTATAAGAAGTAAGACTTACAGTTCTAAAAATCTACTTGTATTAACCACTTGGTTAGTCTTCTTTTCAGCATTTAGATGTTCACAAATCCATGAAATACCACTAGATTTTCCTCTTAGATGTTTTTTTCCCTTTAGTTTTTGCAATTTCCATTCCCTTCAGTGAAAAATATTTAAAATAAAGTTACTGTACACAGATGAAGAAACAGGCATTGTAATCTGGAAGTCAGAAAAAGCGACACATGAATATTAAAATGCTGTATGAATAAGAAAAATGGCATAAAGATGCATGCATATTTGTATCTAAATAAAGTTTTCCTAGCACTCAGTATTCTTTCAGTCACCTGGGATGAGACATTGCTTTTTGGAGAGTCATTATTTGTTATCACCCATCTAAGCCGGTACCTTATATTATGGCTGGAAAATTGTCATGCTTGTGTTTCCAAGGCTCAGATAGCTGTATTTTAACAAATACCAAGCAAATAGGCAGTCGGCAACTAAATGCGGTAAGAATACTTCTGATTTGCAAAAGAGCAAATAATCAATGTATTTGGGTGGCTTTGGTCTTTAAAGTATCACATGCCTTTCTAGGCCTGTCTCCTATATCTCCTAACTTCTAGAAAGGCACCAAGTGTTGTCTGCATTGGCCACACCCCCACCTACTAGGAAGCAAAAATTTACGCCATCCCACACATGGAACAGAGCCCATATGGATATTGCAAATGCTAAGCCAAACACTTGGAAAATGCCTGGATCCCCCTATGCACAGAAATGACTGCTTTGAAAGGCGGCATCTCTGGAAGTCAGAGACATGTCCAACCTATCATTATTCAAATCAGAAGGAACAAAGGTATAATTTATCATCAGTTAATTTTGAAAGTGCTTTATTTGCACACTACTGTATACATTTACTGTCAAAGAAAAACCTTTAATTAGGCCCTTAGCAAGCCGGTATTTTTAAGTTTAAAAAAA
>NW_017728907.1:54735095-54747200 GCF_001723895.1 Crocodylus porosus
AGAGTACATTTATTTGTAGCATTTAGATAGCACTAACTTCTCTTATTTTCACATGTGAGTTGGTTCGCAAAAGGATAGCCAGGTTACGTGTTTCATAAATAATAAATGACTATTTGATTAACATTAAGAGATTCATTTATCTGACTAAGATAATTCTGCATATGATAAAAGGTTAAAACTTTAATAAAAGGTTGCTATCATAAATACCAGGAATAATTAGGACTAATACATGAGGAATACATTTTTGCACATATTGTTCAACGTACATTCTTGGTGTAGAAACAAATCAATTCTGCAGAAGTTTCTGTGCTATGTTTGAAATAACTGCAAGTCAGAGAACCTGACATTTTGCTGAAGTACCTCCTTAAAAAGGTTTTTGTTTGCTTTACAGTTAAAGATATCTGCTCAAAAACAAACACTCTCCTAACCCCACATTTAAATGTGGTCTTGGGACTGTAGAGGGATATTTTAAATCAAAAGAGGTAAATTTTAAATCAAAGAAAAAGCAGGCATCTTTAATGCTAAGAGAGACCCCTGTCATACCAAACAGCCAACAGCCAGCAGTGCATGGAGAAGCACAATGGTCGCTATAGTAGCCAGTGCAATCCTGCGGTTATCATCCCGAACAGCAGGCCAAAATGTCATCACTAAGACAGACCCAGAGAGGCACAGCGCAAACATCACCAGAACCCATCGCACGGCTTTCTGTGGAATAATCCATAAAATCTGGAAAAAAAAAAAAAGGAGGTGGAGGGAGAGGAAAACCCCCCCCAAAAAACAACTTATGAAATATTCTCTTATCATAAGATACGTATATCCCATTACAGCTCCACATACTGCAGCCATCCAAAGCTGATACCAAATGCTACTCCTGCTTCACTGTAAGAAGCACTGCCTCTGGCATCAATTACATGCATATGTCTACACTAGATCAGAGAAAGGAACGTCCAGCAGCCATATTCATGCTGAGGCTCACTATGTGGAACAAGTGAAATTATAGTGCATGCGAATAAATAAGGCTTAAAGCAAGAGCACTTAAAAAAAAGTTCTACTTGCTGGGAAAGATTTTTACAACTCCCCAAGAAATGGTCTCAAATGAAGATGTGGAAAACAGTTCAGCCAGACAAACTTTTTCAGGTGCCAACAGTGCACCGCCTGTAGCAGCTACCAGAGGAAACCACCACATAGATAAACAGGACTAATACTCCATCCAGCAGGAAAATGAGACATTTCATATTAGGCAGCACATTACATAATCAAAAGGAGTTAAAATATCCATCGCTCTTTTGTCGTGTCCTTGCCAACTCGCATTTTCATAGGGAAGGTAAAACACACTACCCACGGCAGCCCTGGAAGTTTTCCATTCACACATTTAGTAATAAAACCTTTGATATGTTCCATAAATACACTTGATGAAACAATCATTAGGCCATACTTACTGCTGTTGGAATATAGATGAAGAGTGAATAACCATAGACACACACTATCTCCAGGAATGAGTAGGAGACTATGTTCATAACTTTGCTATTTCTCCACATAAGGAACCCCCAGAGAGCCAGAGGAACTAGCCACGCATAAGCATAGATGGTTGTTGCAGCTATGGACACTATTAAGAAGAAGAGCAGATAGATTTAACACCTTGCTTGGAATATGCATCATAATCTAACTGACTCAAATTTTTAGCTTAAAAACTGAAACACTAAAATTAAAAACCTAGAGGCACAACTAAAAACCTCTAAGGATCTATAGTCAGTCACTGACATTTGAACTGACATCTATTTTTTTAAACCCATCATCAGCACCAAGCATGACTACATCAGAGGGGAAAAAATCCTGTTTTCCATTTCTTTGCTTTGACTATGAATACTGTACCCTCAATTTCAGTATTTTCCATTTGTTGGGGAAATGGCAAAAGTAAAAAGAAAAACCTATTAAAATAAGAAACCATAACTAAGAACCATACAAATTGAGAGGGAAACTCAGAAATAGGTGTAATATCTAAAATTACTTTCAACTCATTTATTGAGAGTCAATTAATCTAGTCAAATCAACTGACTATATTTAAAATTGAAATTGTTCCTTTCAACTGGGGGCACATGGCTTATGAGGAGGAAAGGCTGAGGGAACTGGATTTATTTAGTGTGCAAAAGATAAAACTGAGGGGGGGATTTGATAGTAGCCTTTAACTACCTGTAGAGGGGTTCAAAAGAGTATGAAGCTAAACTGTTCTCAGTGGTGGCCGAAGACAGAAGAAGGAGCAATGGGCTCAAGTTGCAGCAAGGGAGGTTTAATTTGGTTATTAGGAAAACCTCTCTCACTAAGAGAGTGGTGAAGCACTGGAACAGGTTACTGAGAGAGGTGGTGGACTCTCCATCCTGGCAGGTTTTTAAGGCCCAGCTAGACAAAGCCTTAGCTGGACCTGCTTTGCGCAGGGGGATGGACTAGATGTGACCTCCTGAGGTCCCTTCCAGCCCTCATTTTCTTTGAGTCTATGAATTGCCAAGCATTAAAAAAACAAACATACAAAGCACACAGTCCTTTATAAGTATTGTATTCTTTTTCATGATACAAATAGAACCAAAGGGCAGGCAATTGGTTCCTCCTCTGTCTTTAGTAGAACAATTTGTATTGTTGCTTCCTTTCACACTATATTTTTTGTCCTAAAACAGAACCTGCAAAGCTCTTGGTAAGTGGGCTGAGTGTATCATCTCACTGGCAGCTGTATGCTCTGCTAAAATTCTATAAGCACATTTACACATGCTCCGAGGAGGGGGGTCACTTTAATTAGCATGGCTCCAAGAGCCCACTCTAATTTAAGCACTGCCACGTCTTGTGTATCAGCATCCTTGCACCTAAAAATGGTGGCGTGGGTACTTGAACTAAGGCTCGTTCAACGAGCTTTAGTTCAAGTGCCCCCAGCATCATTTTTAAGCGCAGGGATGCTGATACACAAGACACAGGAGGCTGCTGGAGCACAGCAATTGATTGACCCTGCTTCGACACACTGGAATTCCAGTGTGTCGGAGCACCTCCGCACTCATGTATAGGTGCCCTATGTTATTACTTCTTACATGAAAGCCACCTCCTGGGAGATATAGTGATCAGTGTCCCTCCAATCTTAAGATCTATTTGTTGTGTCTCTTTGGAAGTAAAAATAAAATCATAAAGGTTAGGACCCTTTTATTACTTTATTAGTATGGCTTTATGCATTGCAAAAACTGTGACCCTTCTACATATGGCCTTATTAGCTAAAAAAGAAAAAGCACACCGATTTTATGATGCAAGAACACAAATAAAAGTAGAAAAATAGTCAGAAGATTGACAATGACTCACAAACCTTTTCTGAACTCAGGCACGTAATGGAACGTTGGCTTGCCCAAATGGATGAAGAAATTTGAAAGATTGCCACTGATAGCAATGGCAAAAACTAATGTGGCACATATCCAAAAGGGACCTTAAACAGAAGCAAAACAACTGAATCAGAGCAGGTTCTTCTGCACTCTTGTTAAAATTAAAGAAAGGAAGAACAAATATCAACTCCTTAGTTGTTTCCAGTGTGCAAGGATTCAGAGTAAAGATTATTACTGTTGGAACATACCATAAAGATCTGGATTACTGCGGATATACAGTCTTACAAAGTTCTTCCCTGGTACTGGGAAAACGGAACCTTTTATTCTGTCTAGGACCTACGAAAAAACAGATTCAACAAGAAAAGATGAAACAACAGGCAACAACATACACACTAATCCCCAGTATCAACTATTAAACCACTATTTCCTTTTTGTGACATAAGATCATTAATATTACAGATCGTAACAAACCTGGTACGTGTCTACGTCAAAGAAAGTCTGGTAGTATTCAAATGTCCAGAAGGGGGCACTTTTCTTCTGTCCTGCAAGTAGCTGTAAGATAGGAGAGAATGCTGTAGAAAATATTACAAACATGCACTCTGCATGTTAGCAAGTCATTTTTAAAGTCCAGTAGATATCTTACATAGTAACTAGAATTCTCTCTCTCGCTCCCTGTCTGAGGAAAACTAAATATTATGATGCGCTTTTACGGTAAGCAAAAGAATCGCTTCACAATTCATTCCCCAGAGGTTAAGAATTCTTATCTGGAGACTTTTGCTTTGGGAGTGTTTATTCCAAAATATGGCATTCTCTTTTCAACTGGGTTAGGATCCCTAGCCTCATTTTTCTTAGGAGATTTAGAAATAATGAAACCTACAACAACATTTATCCAACTAGTGTCCCCAAATCTAATGAACACACCACTAATGAACACACCACTAAATGTACTAAAATATACAAGTCTTGGAGTCTTACGTTACACAGGGGTGCTCAACCCCCAGAGCCATGTAAGTAGTTTGGAAATTTGGCAGAGGAGGAGCAACGGCAACGACCTCTGCTTCCGCCCCGCCACTCAAATTTCCAAGCTCCGCGTGACTGTATCCAGCCCCGGCCAGGCCATTTCCATGTGGTTGGAGTAGGCCCTGGCTGTGCCAGCACCACTCACCAGAGCAGGCCCACAGCCTAAATTTGGCGTCATTCATCCAGCTCAAAGGCTGAAAAGGTTGGGCACCACTCTGACTTTCTTCCAGTCTGTAAATGTGAGTTCATTGAGAGATGAAACTAAAAAGAACACTTCCCTGCACCTAGCCCTTGCTGTATTTTATGTGGCGCACATGTCTGTATGCACGTGTCGATAGGTACATTAGAAGCATGTTATTGTTACCTCGGTTTTGTCCGAGTCATCAGTCCCCAATAACTCATCGTCTTCCTCTCTCCCGGTATCTTGCAGAAGACCATGCTGAGTTTTGGGGTTTTCACTAGGCTCATCAATGCTTATTGTAGTGGCATCTGGGTTGACCGCCAGCAAATTAGCTGCATCATCAAATTCTGCAAACAAGCATATTACAGCAAAGGTTATTTTCAAGTGTAGAAATTGTTGGGTTTTTTAACCCGTTATTCCAAAAGCCCAGTTCTATGACTGTTATGGATTCCAAGGATACGGGATTTCTTACCACTTTGATAATACCCAGTGGTCCTGAATGGACTAAGAGGACAGTCCTTTCAGTTAATAAAATGTTGTGCCTTCTTCCCAACTAGGACTTCTCTTGGGCTAAGTAAACATCAGAGTCCTAAAGCTTGTACATCCAGCCATCAGTGTTCCAGGCAGACCTTTACCAAGGCTAAGCATACATATGAAAATCTGCCTATGCAGAGCCAACTGTCCAACTAGACAGTAAGGATCAATCAACTGGTAAAGATTAGCTTCTGACTGCATCCCATGTGTTGAACACACAGTAAGAATCAACCAATTAACAACATTACTTGCAGGAGCAGGCTTAAGTTTATATTTCCAAGGATCCAAGACAGAAACAACAAACACTTCAAAGGCTTTAAAAAGGTATCACAGAGGTTAATTCAGTCTCCCTTTACTGTGCTATACCCCTAACATTTCCAAATGCAGAGAGAGGTAGGTAGGGGTGTTAGCCTGAAGTTGGTCGGAAGGCAGGGTAAAGAGGCACCTTTACAGACTAAGTAAATAAGATATACATATACAACATAAGCTTTTGCGAACCCGAGTGCACTTGCATCCAATGCTGTGAAAAGACAGCACAGAGCAGACCATAAATGCCTTCTGATAGTGTACCTTGAAACTTTAAGTCATCCACAGCCGCCATTCATTCACAAGGCTCTGCCGCCTGCATCCAGAACTTAGAAATATCTGAAACAGCAGATCAGCCAAAAGTAATCACCTGAAATGAAAAAATAAGCAACAGTTAAAGTTAAAAGAAGGCAAATGGCATTGAGTGTGTCCCTCCTTCCTCGCTGGGTCCACCCCCTAGCTGGCATATGAAGGCTTGTCTGCTGGACCCCAAAAGAAAGCATGACCCTTGCAGCAGTTTCACCCCCAAACACAGTGATATGAGCCTGGAGTTGGTGGCAATTAAAGATCCCATGCCGGAGAAAGCCGGTTAAACCTGAACAGAGACATAAACCTGGAGTGCAGAGCTGGTGGCAATTAAAGAGAAGGCAGAGTAGATTTGTACCCTGCAGACTAACTCAAGTAGGCATCTAGGTATAGACAGAGATGATCCCGATATAGACACAGATGGTGCAGATACAAATATTGATGATAAAGACATAAGCGATATAGGTATGGATGATACAGATGGCAGATATAGATGGTGCAGGCACAAATACAGATACAGGTGATACGCAGATGATGCAAATACATAGATGATACACATACAGATGATGCAGATGCAGCTATAGGTGATAGGGATATAGATATAAGCGATACAGATACAAGTGACGTAGATTTAGGTGATACAGATATGGATATAAGTGACATGGATATAGATATAGGTGATACAGATATGGCTATAGGTGATATAGATCGGGACACAGGCACGGACAATACAGGTATAGGTGATGCGAACAGATGCATATATGAGTGATATGGATACAGATGCGGATACAGGCGACACAGATCTGGGGATTGATATAGGTGATATCGATGCAGATGTGGATACAGGTGATACACATACAAATATAGATAGAGATGCAGATGCAGCTGTAGGTGACCTAGACAGAGATACGGATATAGGTGCTACGGATATAGGTGCTACAGAGGTGGATCCAGGTGGTACAGAGGACGCGGGTGTAGGCGACACGGCTACCGGCGACGTACACACACGGGTGGGCTGGGATCGCGCAGGCACAGGCCCGGGCGGGGCGGACACAGGTGCTCTCTACAGGCCCGGGTCTCACGGACACGGCCCCGGGCGCAGCCGCAGACAGGACCCGGCTCCGGCACCACCCGGGCGGGCTGCAGCCCCGCCCCCACCGCAGGACCGAGAGGGGCAGCAACAGCAGGTCTGCCCCTGTTAAAGCGACACGCAGCGCTGGGCAGCGCCAGCCAACCAGGAGCACAGCTACTCTCCGTGTCCCCCCCCGCCCTTCACGCCCTCACAGAGGCCCGGAACGCCTTCAGGTAGCGCCAGCCAATCAGAGGCGTCGATGTAGTCTTGTCTCTTCCGCCTCGTCCCATGCTCTTAAAGGGGCAGGTGCCCGTGGAGCGCGGCCGCCGGAGGCCGGCCTGGCACTCCCTGCTTAAAGAGACAGGACGCTCTGCTTAGCTCGAGGCTGGGGGAGGGGCTGAGACTCAGCACTGGCCCTGGGGAGCAGGGCAGAGGGGTGCAGCACTCAGCCCTGATCACTGGGAAGAAGAAGGGGAGTGAGGGACTCAGATGGGAACTCCTCTTTTTGCCTTTGAACCGATGACTCTCAACCAGGAGCTGCAGCCCCCTGAGATCCTGTCTGGGGGACCCCGGGGTGCTGTGCAGGGCAGGCACTGCTGGTGTGCAAACGCCGCTCGCAGGACAAAGCCGAGGTTTCCAGGAGGAATCTACGGTGTTCAAAACATGCTGCCCTGCTCTGCGCTGCCTGGGTTCTTCAAGACAGAAAAAACCCCACACTTTATTATTTTTCCGTTGTCAGAAAAACTGAGTGAAAACAAAGAACTGGCGTTTTCCGAAGGGAGCTTCGAGAGTAATGAAGGGGGCCTCGCATCTAAAAGAGGTGGAGAACCACTGCTTCCAACCCCCTCTTAAAAGACATCTTCTGCCTCGTCACCCAAGGGAAGAAGCTGCAACATAGGCCCCAAAACAAGTCTTTTAAGAGTGTTTTAGAGACGAAGGCTAGGGACAGACATTCAAAAAGTCCAAGCCTGGATTCAACCTTTGTAGGTTTGTCTAGCCTGCCTAGGCTGAACCGATTTGCAAGTGAGCAGACATTCATTTTTGGTTCTGGATATGCAGGCACATGCTTGCAGTGGCTCAGGCCAAAAGTGGGGGGCACTAGAGCAGCCCTCCCTTCCCTTCCAGGAGAAAAGCTGAGCTGGTGGGGGGGAGGGGCTGGCCAGGCCCTCACAGGCCTGAGTATGACTAGGGAGTGGTTTAAACCCCCACCCTGGCCTGCAGGGCTGCCAGGCTTTTCAGACGGGGGGAGAGGGAGTATAGCCAGCCCCTAGCCCCTAGCTGGCATGGAGCAGTGGGAGCGAGGGCATGGCTAGACCTGCACCAGTGCTAGGGGAGGAGGAGGAGAGGGAGAGCCCTGCCGGCCACCGCGGCTCCCTGACAACCCAGCCCAGCCTGCGGCCGGCAAGACTCTCCCTCTTCTCCTTCCCTGCTGCAGGGCACGGGAGGGAGCCGGGAGCTGGGCACGCAGCTCCCACAACCCCAGTCTGAGCTGCAGGACAGCTGGGAAGGGCCTGGCCCCCTCTATGCCCAACGTCAGCAGCATCCACGAGCCAGCCCAGCTCAGTCCCAGCTCCAGGCAAGGTGGTCGGATGGCAGGGCAGGACCCTTCCCAGCGGGCTGCGGCTTGGGCTGGGGCTGTGGGAGCTGTGCAGCCAGATTGGTCCAGGCTCCCCAAGCCCAGGCCGGGCCAGGCTGTCACGGAGCTGCAGCTGGCTGGGAAGAGCCCTGCCTCCACGGCCCCTCTGCAGCCAGCCCTGCTCAGCCCTCACCAAAGCAGCTGGATGGTGGGACCGGCTCGGGATGGGCTGCAGGAGGAGGGCCCTTCCCAGCTGGCTGTGGCTCCATGACAGCCTGGCCTGACACACGGGTGGCAGCTGGCTGGGCTGTGGTGCGGGTGTGACACTGCTGCAGCTGTGGGCGGGCGTTTTGGCAGCAGGACTCGCTGTGCAGGACATGACAATCGTGTCTGTGGCTGGCCAGGCCAGCTTGGAGGCGTTGGCCGGCCTGGAGCCCAGCAACCGCCCACCCCGGGGGCTTGTGTATTGCTGCCACCGCTGAGTCCTCTGCATGGTGTGGACAAGCACAGCTCCTGTGGCCCCAGCCTGAGCTGCAGCCAGCTGGGAAGGGCCCTGCCTGGGCCAGCTCCTTTGCGCCCACCATCAGCAGCACTCATGAGCCAACCCAGCTCAGCCCCACAGCCCCAGCCTCAGCCACAGGTGAGACAGGCAGATGGCAGGATCATGCCAGCCGGCTGCTTCTAGCAACACCCCCACCCCGCCACAGTAGCAGTGAAAGGGGTTACCCTGCCGCAGCCAGGTGGACCCTGGCTGTGGTCACCTGGCTGCAGTCCCCAAGGGGAATAAACCCCCTCCCTACCTCCTTAGCCTTAGGGGGTACACCTAAGGCCACATGCCTGCCCCTGCTCCAGCTAGAAAGCAGAGGGGTGGGGTTAGCCCTGCTCTCTAGAGACAGCCCAGGGCTGAAAAGTATGC
Organism: Crocodylus porosus; assembly: GCF_001723895.1. Taxonomy (NCBI): domain Eukaryota; kingdom Metazoa; phylum Chordata; order Crocodylia; family Crocodylidae; genus Crocodylus; species Crocodylus porosus. The sequence continues at coordinate 54,744,357 of NW_017728907.1, forward strand.
TGGGATGCTGGAGGACTGTGGTCTAACTTGAACCAGGAAGGGGTCTAGGACAGAAGTTCCATGAACTGGTTTGACCCAAATCACTTAAGTCTGATACTACATTCAACTAGGTGTACTTTAAACCTGTTTTGGCCATTTTGAAACTGGTTTATGGGCACTGAACTTATGTCCTGTTACAGTTTTAAACTAGAGTCTGATCAACTAGTTCCAGATTATTAAACCAGATTATGTGTAATTTCTGTCCTTAGCCTAAAAATCTATTAGGACTTTTTTTTTCATCTCTAAAGCTTGATGGTCAGGAAACATCAGTAAGGGTGGGTGAGGGCAGAAGAAATGTTTTTTTGGCAGGCTGAGTCCAAAAAAATGCCAAAGCCCCCATATCTCATGGTATCTGCTGAGCACCCCAGTCCTGAAAAACATAGTTTCATATCTGAAGCAGAAGTCAGTTTAAGTGGGCTTCTCCTATGATCAAAGATTAGCACACTCATATTTGCAAGACTGGGCCCCAAATCGCTATGAGACTTATTGTTCCAGAGAAGCATCCAGGTTGTAGCCAGTTCTCTCATGTGTAATGCACACAGCTCACCAGAAATAAGCCTTACTTGTGGATTAATACAGTTATCATCCTTGCTTCATTCAGATTTTGGCCGGTAGGCAGGAGACCCAAAGTAGTGATCAAAGTTCTGTTCTTACTAATACCACTCTGTGCATTGGTTTCAGGGGGCACAGTAGAGACATAAAGATTAACCAAATTCTGCCCTATTATGTAAATGACTTTCTGATCCCTCTCCCCTTACCCTCATGTCCCCGCCTCCTTTACCTTTGCTCAGATTCCCTTACTGTATTTTGAAGCAGTCAGAATAGCTCTGCAAAGATGTTCCGAATGAAAGTATTTCTACAAAAAGTCTGGATCCTTTTGTACATGTGTCTGTGCACTGCTGTTGGTAAAATACTGATGATATTGTTCCCAGAAGCTGTGAAAAGACACATTCTAAAACTGGGGCAGAAGAGCAGCATGGTCAGGAATTCAAAGTTCAGCTATGAGAACTGGGGTCCGACGTTCTTTAGCTTCAAATATTTGCTCTTTGTGTTGAAAGTGAAGTGGAAAAGGCTGGAGGATGAAGCATTTGAGGGACATGCGGCTCCCAACACCCCGGTAGCGGACTTGGAAGGTAAAGCTCATCACATCTTGGATTTCATGCAAGGTGAGTGCATTCAGACACGCAAGTTGCCCCCCATGGTAAAGAAGGGAAAGGTAGAGAAGGTAAATGAAATAGAGGGTGTAGTCAAACTGCCTGAGATAAGCTAAGGAGCTGAGAATTGGGGTGATCTGAGGATTCACTTACAAATAATGTACATGCCAATTTAGATGATCTATCTGTAGTGATTTGTTTGATAGAAAAGGTCGGTCACATTCATGCCACATACACAGAGTGACAGCTTTACAAAGCAATCTGTGTGTCTGTCTTTTATACTACACTATTATTCTTCTGTAAAGCATCTAGCTATTAAACTTGTGACCTTCTGCCACGCTTTCTGTATGGGGAGATACCTCTCGTCATGGTGAAAGCAGCAGAAAATGTAACCAGAACCTCCCCAGATACCTCTCCACTATTTACCAGCTACATTCATTCCCCTCCTCATCAGCCTGTCTCTCACACACTGACTCCTCAATTTACATCTTCACTGACTGCCTTTCTTGCATGCGTCCCAGCCTCTGGCTTCTTTGCTATTCGCTCCATCCAGAAAGAGCACACACCAACTGCAGACACTTCCTCAGCCCCACAAAGGGTATTTATACCTGAAAGCTTGTAAAGAAGATTTTTGCCAACTATTTGAGTTGGTCTAATAAAAGATATCACATTTGCCCAATGAACCTTGTCTGCCTATGTCCTTAGACCAACACGGCTACAACTATATACCCCTGTAACCAGGACCAGGGATTTTACAACTTCTGTATATTGTTATGCAAAGTGAGCAATGTTCTGACACCAAGGTCATTAACCAAACTAAAAACCAGAATTTTCTTATAGGTCCCAGCTCCCAAATGGCCAGAAGTTTTATTCCAAGGTAAAAAATGGTTTGTACTTTGATCTCTATAGAACAAATTATTAATCATTAAACTGTACTCTCCAGTCTCCATAATGTTATTCAGAACTTCAACAAAAAAAAAGTCAAGGAAAATTTCCAAATAGATATAGCATGGTTTGCATACCAGCTCAGTATGCATGATATTTATAGGGAGCTGCATCCAAAGTTAGATGTTTAGTGTAATGGAATTATTATTTTCAGATTAAGCACTACAGGTAGGAATATCTTGAACAAATTCAGGAGCATTGGCTAAAAGACATGTTTAAGTCCTTGAAAGCCCTCCAGCTGAGGCCCTGCAAACATTTATGTGGAGGCTTATAGCAAAGCATCTGCATGCTTATGCAAACAGACTGTTAAACCTGAAGCAATGTTTATTTGTGTGGGTTGCACAGCACCTGTTTAATGAATAATACTAATGAATAACCACAGTTCTGTTTGAGCGTTCCCGAACCATACTGAAATCATGAACACCTAGAATGTATTACCAAAGATATCACCAAGTTTTTCAAACGGTATACCTGTAGTATGGGTCCTACATCTGAATATAGACCTCTAAATACAAAGGTCAGATTTTCAGAAATTCTGAGATCTGCATCTTCCACTTAAGAAAAGGATCTTGGAGTCATCATTGATGCCAAGATGAACATGGGCCGGCAGTGTGGGGACGCGGTCAGGAAGGCCAACCACACCTTGTCGTGCATCCACAGATGCATCTCGAGCAGGTCCAGGGAGGTGATCCTCCCCGTCTATGCG
>NW_017728907.1:54747680-54783809 GCF_001723895.1 Crocodylus porosus
CTCAAAATGTATGACAATCAACAAGATCCCTAAAAATAGGTTTGGAAACCTCATGTCAGGTATTGAACTTAAAAAATGTGGTCCTTTGTGCTTTTTTCACTTTGAAAAATATTCTGTATGAAGAACATACAGGATAGTATGGGGGGGCTTAGTTCTTCATACTAATGTGCTGTACAATAGCAGTTAGAAATTTAGCAGACTGCAGAGCTAGATACTGAACATACAATCTTGAAACAATGACCTGGCCCCAGATGTTTACAATGCAAGATTCAGATCCTACAATGAACTTGGTGTGGGCAACACACCTATGCCATAATGACTTCAGTGGAACTTCGCATGGGTATGGGGTCCCTTTTTTGGCAAGCTTATTGGAGGACTGGGTTTTAAATGCCTAACAATATCCTTCATGTCTGTTTTAGGCAACAGACCTTTAGTTTTGAATTTTGGAAGCTGCACCTGACCTTCATTTCTGTTGAAATTTGACGAGTTCAACAAGCTTGTCGAAGATTTCAACCCCATAGCAGATTTCCTTTTAATCTACATTGAAGAAGCTCATGCAACAGGTACAGTACAGAGAGCAACTTAAAACAACACAAAAAACATACAACTTAAAAGTTATCCCCTTTTCCAAGTACTACAACTGAACTGATGTTACATGGGCTAATGAATCCCTCTGAGGTTATAGCTGATACTACTTATAAAATTAGAATTTCAAGTCAAATCAGCTGCCATCTTTCACTGTAAACCTACTAGCGTTATATAAAGAAAATGTGAGTATGAAACTATAATGTTTTTCAGTATGACACTGTAACTTATAAGGGGTGGCTTCCAGTGAATCCAAGAGCAATGCCCCATGCTCACCCTAAGGATGTATATTAAACAGGAGCAGCAGAGCAATCATAAAAATGAACTTAGTACATTTTCATCTGATAACCTGGCAGCATTTTGCAAAGATGAGTATTACCATCATCCCTACATTCCAGATGAGGAAAAAGGTGTTTATAAATTACAGCCTGTTTTTAGAAGTCTCTGCTAATCATTCTGCTTAATATAGCATCCCGATTGCCCCGATTTTAAAAAGTTCTCAGGTTCAAGGACCCATTGATTAAAACAAAAACTGTAAGCACTCATGTTGTTTTGATTATCAGATTGTAAGCATCTCAAAATCGAGCGTACAAAAACTGAAGGACCCAAAATTGTGTGGACGCTGGTGGAAAAAATAGGGCTAAATAACACTTTCCACAGAGAGTTACTGGCATAGCTGGTTTGTCTCTTATTGTAAGCTTCCTTGAACCTTTGTTAGGGTGTAAATGTAATAAATAAAGAAATACGTAAGTAAATAAAATAAAGATTCCAAACTTTTGTGCCTTTACCTTCTGGAACAGAATGGCCAACCTCTGTCACAGGTGCCACAAGTGGCATGGGCACCCTCTATATGGCATGTGGCAGATCAGGGAGGGGACTTCCAGCACGGTGGCAGATAGTGCAGGGAGCAGAAGGAAGAGCAATAGATTGGTCTGAGGAAGGGGATCAGAGTGGCATCAGGGAAGGTTGTGGGGCTAATTTGTGGCACACCTGCCAAAAAGGTTGGTGCCCACCGTCTGGAACATGGACTTAAGTTTGGTGGAGGGTAGCCTTAGTGGCAGGGGACTTTTGCCATGCTCAGGAACATTTGCCCCGATTTGAGTGAGTCACAAGGCTTTATATGGAGTCACGGTGACACAGGAGCAGGACAGACTTAGATTTTAGCAGTTAAAATTCCACAAAGATCCTATGTGCACTGGGCATAATCCAGCCCAAGGACAGCTGGACTTTCTCTGCAACTCCAGCTCTGGGCTGCTGTAGGCCATGCTACAGCCGAGTATTTTAACTGTATCATAATGCAAGCACACGAGGGCACTGAATCAATGCTGCGTGGGCAATTTAATGTTGGCATTTCCTCACTTGCAAATATGTGGCTTTCCAACCTAATACTATTCTTTTAATGGAATACATTTTGCTTATAATGCTAGTTCTGTTTTACACACGCATAACAGATGAAAAATCCCCATTTATTTGCCGTTTTTGTTTTAGATGGATGGGCTTTCAAAAATAATATTGTTATTAAAAATCACCAAAACCTTGAAGATCGAAAAAGGGCTGCAGAGTTTCTTCTGAAAAAGAACCCCTTATGCCCAGTTGTTGTGGATACTATGGAAAACCTTAGCAGCTCAAAGTATGCTGCTCTGCCAGAAAGGCTTTACCTGCTTCGAGGAGGAAAGGTTGTTTATAAGGTAGTGAACTTTGAGCATGTTATACTGAAATTTTAATTTCTAAAATGCCCAGTGGCATATTTTATGAACAGAGGAATAATAGTTTTCATTATGTCCCATTTCTTCGTTAAGCGCCTTATTCACAGAAAATGATTAGCAACACACAGAATTGGCATGCTGTATATTTTTATAGAGTGTGTTTTGGTTCTGCCTAGAGATTTACTCTAGATGTTTTTAAAACCTGTTGAGCACAGGATTGGGAGCAAGCAAAACCTTCCTTTCCAATTCCATCTCTATTCTGACCTACGCATCTCTGAATTATATAGCATCTAAAATGCAAGTCTGCCCTGTCTTCTGCCTGACTTTTCCAATTAACATGACTACTTCTCTCTGTGCTTATCTTGTGGGCTGGCCCTAATCTCTGTGTATCAGTTTACCCAGCAGTAAAAGAAGCACTCTGAGGATGTCATTAACCCTTCTATTGTATTTCAAGATATTTAGTGTCTATTATTATCATCTGGTAACTGCAGACTATTCCTGTTCAAGTTCTATTTAATTTAAATTATCTTTAAAGGGGTTAAGGATATACATTCTATCTTTCTAGTCTCAGTATACAACTTTGAAGGGATAAGCTTAAAACTTCATTTATTATCTAAGAGATAGTCTCTGAAGTTTGTATCCAAGATTCTAGGTCCCATTTTCTGCTGTGGTGTTTCTGCTTGGTACAGCAGAAAGGGTGACTATCAGGCAGCCACTTATGACTCTCTAATTACCTACTCAGCTCTGACTATGAAGTTGCCAACTCTGAACTCAGTAGGGTGTCATCATCCTGGCAATAGATCTGAGGGATACTGTATGTTTTTATCTACTTTACAGGGTGGAGCAGGACCTTGGAATTATCACCCACAGGAAATACGGGCAATCCTGGAAAAACTCAAATAGGTGACCAAAACAGAAGTCACAAGAGTGAAGTGGTTCACTGAACAGCTTGTTATTGGTTAATTTAAAAAAAAATGTATGTGGAGTGGTTTACTTAAAACAGTACAGAAATTAGAAATTAAGATGAAAGCATTAACCCACCTAGAAACACAAGAAAATGAGAACTTGGTTAATCAGATAGTGAACTGCACCTTAATCAAAAATCAAATGGCTAACTAGGATGTACAGAAATAAAATCCTAATCTCACCAAAATCAATGGAATGGCTTCCACTGGACCAGACCCTAAAGCCACATCTACACTGCTTCAGGATAGCAACCTGGGAATGCCATACGGATGGACACCACATGCAGTGTGTATACCAGGGGTAGGCAACCTGGACCACAAGTGGTCCAGGCAGCCTCTGTCTGTGACAGAGCAGATTGGGAACAGGACACGAAGCACAGAAAGGGCAGGAAGCAGAAACCAGAGAAGTATATCAGGTAAGGAGCAGAAAATAGAGCAGCAGATTAGATGGGGAGCAGAGTAGGGAGCAGTGCAACAGATTAGGCACAGGAAGGAGATCAAAGTGGCACTTGGGGAGGGCGAAGTGCCAATTTGTGGCAGGCCTGCCAAAAAGGCTGGCCCCCACTACTGTATACTACTTTCATTTTCAAAGGTGGCACATTGCGAAATGAAGAAAGAACATGTAATTTTCATCAAGCAGTTTATAGTGTTAAGTGATAAGGCCATTTGTACAATGGCGCTCAACCTATAAACTGTATTTATTGGAGTGTGCGACTTAAAACACATGTCATTACTGCAGTCTATATTACTCTTTCAGAATATTGTCTATAATGTGATGTACATGGTATATGCACTGATGAATATTAGGAACCCTTATGGCTACATTGCTCTGTACAGTTTTTAAGAATTTTAATGAAGGAATAACTACAGGACATTATCGATTTCAATAGGATTTACACACAACTACAACTGTACAAAGTATATTGAAAATGTAAGGGGCAAATACTAATGTATTCTGCTGCCAATATATTAAGATAATTATTCATCATCACAGGGACAGCAATGACCCAATGTGTTATAACTAGAAGGTGACATACTCTGTGAAACTGGAAACAATAAAAGAAGTGATAGATGAAAGTTGTACAAAATAACTGGCGGGAAGAGGTAGTATTGCATTAACATGGAAAATATTTGCATACATACTGATCTTCATTTAAACACTATTTTTATTTATATGCAATTTTTTCTTAACGTTCATTTACCTATTTAATATTTACCTTAAAATTTACCAAAAGATTCATGAATTAAACATTTTGTATTAATGTATGTCAGCCTTGGTTCTATTAATATTTGTTTATGATAGTCATGGCATAAAGCACAGGCAGCTATGACTTGATCTGAGAAAATATTTAGAGAGCCAATGCATTGAACAGAATGATTAAAATATAACCATTTATGTGGCTTCAGCTTCCTTTTTTCCCCCTTTTATTTCAAAGCATCAGTAAGAAGTTACATTCGACCTCATTTCTTACGTAAGATTTTTGACCTGAACAGGTGTGTATAAACTACAGAATTTTAGAAGGACTTCTGTTAGTGTGGGTGTCTGGTGCCTCGAGTCAGAGGGGGCATGTCCCCCCCTGACACCAGTCAGTGACCCCGGGGGAGGTGAGTTGTCTGCCGGCAACAAATCTCACTTGTCATGAAAGTGGCCATGCCACTTCTGGAAGTCCCATGGCCACTTCCACAAGCAGTGCGGCTGCTTTTGCTGGCGGCCCCGCTCCCCGGCCGGCACTTGCAGGGGTAGGCACTGGTGCTCCCACTTGCTCCCCTGTCGGCCAGTTAAACAGGGAGCGCAGCCTGGCTAGCCCTGTGCACCCCCTACGCATTGCCACTGTCTGTTAGGTTTGGGAGAAGGCCACATTTTCTCTGTTGAACTCACAGTGAGTGGGAGGGAAACATTTAACAGAAAATGAAATATGCAATTGCATTTTAAAATATACAATCTGGTTTAAATAACATTTTAATTTCACCATACAGGCTTCCATAAATAAAGCCTCATAATGCTTGTGCATTACCGGTTAAGTAAAAAGTAGTTCTTCAGTGTTTGCAGTCTGTATTGCAAAACTAGATATACATTACCAGAGTTGACAGCAGAATTGCACTGCACATTAAACTGCTAGGAAAAAAAACCAATCCATATTCTCAGCATCCATTTTAGTGTAATAATTTAATAATATTCTGTATGCTACAAGTAGGTATACACAGGTTATTACACAACATGTTTTCAGGTAATGATTCAAACTGGGGTTTACATGTCTTCTGCCATGCCATCTACCATCACCCTATGCACTGACACAAAGTGATCAAAGCCCGATTTGATGATGAATCGCAAGTAGGTAGCTTGGCAATCAGGAAACTAAGGGGAAGGGGAAAAAAAAGTATTTAGCAGTATCAGCATCATTAGCAAAAACATGTAAACTAGTAGTGCCTAACCTTTTCGGCCTGCAGACTAGATATGCGGTGCATGGTTTGTCCACAGGCTAGATCTGGTCTGTGGGCCTGTGTGGCAAGGCTGGAAACAAGTTGGGAGGCTGCCCAAGGCCCAGACAGAACCCAGTGCACTGTCTTGCCACTCTCTATTCAAGTCTTCAGACACCAGCACCTTAAGGACTGTGTTCAGGGCCTCTGACCTCCCCTACAGTCACACCCATGCCTTGCAGGTGTTACCACTCGTTACCACTGCGGAGCTATTTGCCCTACTCATGTTATGGCCCTTCAGGCCTCAGAGGCCACGTAGGAGCCTCAGCCTTCTTGGCCTTGGTTCCTTTCATCTAGCTGGGTTATTGTACCTTAGGCCTGCTACTTGGGACCTTGGCTTCTGGGCTCAGCCCTCTAGGCTGTCACCAATTTGGCTTGTATATGGTCCTGGCAGGGCCTGTGCTCCTGTGCTTCTCCTGTCCCCAGTATCCCTGCCCCTTAATGGGATTCAGAGCTCATTGTACCCCAAGGCACCCTACCATGTGGCCTCTTCTCCCTTTTTGTATGCCTGGTCCTCCAATCTAACTACAGTAAAAGCTGCCTTAACCGGCACCTTACATGCCGGCATGCTCTATTAATCAGCATGCCAGCTTGTAAGGTAAAAGTGAAACCAGAAGTGCCCACCATGGCACTTCCATTTTGGCCGAGCCCCCGTGGCCTGGGGCAAAGCAGCCTGCGCTGTCGAGCCCCCATGGCCTGGGGCATAGCAGTCTGCATGGGGCCTGCTTCCCTGTCCCTTGGGGGAGGGGTGGTGATGCCCCAGACATGGTGGGAAAAGTGGTGGCCCAAACAGGCAAAGACACCTGTTTGGGCCTCTCAGTTAACCAGCACATTTTGTTATCCAGCACCCCCCATCCCCCATGGGTGCCGGATAATAAAGCTTTTGCTGCATAACATAAAAGCAGGTTATTGCCTTAACTAAAACATCCCTGCTCTGGGTAAGCGAACATCAAAAAAAGAAAAAGGGAAGCTGTCACTTTAATAAAACCATTCCCATTCTGGGTAACAAAAAAAAGGGTAATAAATGTAGCTATTGCTTTAAATAAAGCCCTTCCCTCACTCTGGGTAAATGCCAGAGCCATTCTCCCTGAATTCTCACCACTCTGCTTATGGTGTCCAGGCTCCTGCAAGGCTTCTTGAACAGCTGCTCTCTCCTCCAAGCGCTCAGCTTCTGGCAAGGGCAGCCCTACCTCCAAGGTGTTCCCCTTATCTATCCACAGGGTGCTCCTTATCTGAGACAGGCAAGTCCCCAGCTCACACAAGTGCTTGCCATTAGGTCTTCTCCGGTGCTGCTTAGGTCTGCACCCTTATTTCAACAGCCTGTTTGCTTATGCAACAGACTAATCAGCAGTATTTTTCCCCTAACAGAAGCCTCTGGCTCCCTGTCACTGCCTGATTCAGCACGTGGTACTGGCCCCACTGGGGCCTGATGCAGCCATACTGAAACAGCCTGGCCAGGATGGATGCAACTGTATGGGGCCAAAGCCAAATGCAACCCCTCAGGAACAGCCCAGCCAAGGCCCAATCCAACTGGCTGGGAATGGCTTGGCCAGGACCCAACCCTACACAATTTCTGACTCTGGCCAGGCTGTTTCTGTGTAGCTGGATTGGACTTCAACTTGATCCAGCCATACAAGAACAGTGTTCAGTCCCTTTGTGCAGAGTCAGCCTGGCCAAGGCAATCCCGATGTGTGGGCAGTGGCAGTGTTAATTGCCACCGCTCCCACAGAATCAAATTTCTGGACAGGTGGGGAGACCCACAGGCCAAATTACATGGCTTCGTGGGCTGGATATGGCCTGCAAGCTAGGGATTAATAACCCCTGATGTAAACAATTAACATGTAGCAGAAGGGTCTAGAAATGTAGATGCGTTAATTTTCTACACCACATGTATAGAAATAATAGCTATCTGGATTTTTATACTGTGGTACACAAACACCTGCCAGGCGTGATGGCAGAGTGATTAAGACATCTTATTACAGGTCTAGAGGATGAGTCTGAGTGCTAATTAGAACTTGTGCCAAAGTCCACCCCCCGAGGACCCAGCTAGTCATTCAAACTGGGGAGTCAAAAAAGCAGTCTCCTATATCCAAGACCCTAAAAATTTAGTTTTGATTTAGTCTGCTTCAGTATGTCTTTGTCAAACTAGTCATCCTAATGCACATGGCATTAATGTTGTAGGTACTCACTGAAAATTCTTCCGTTTGAAGCTCCCCTTCTGAATAACAAAAATCTAAAAAATGAATTTTACAGAAAACAAGTAAGCAAGCATATATGCAGGTCTGTCACAAGTTTCGATTGGATTTGAGAGTTTGTAGGAGCTGAAGATTTGCAAGGCTTACTCTGGGTTTAAAAACCATTCTGAACAAGGTGATACAAGAGTTCAAGTTTAATAACAAAAACTAAGATTAATTAACAAAAATTAATTCAACGTTTTTAAAATGTCCTTAGGGAGATACAGAAACAACTCCCTTAACATAATGGATTATGTTTCATTATACCATTTAGATACGCTTTTGATTTTGAGTATGACAAATCTGTAGTATGACGTAACAATAAAGAATGTGTTGATTTTCCATTATGCCAAGTTTTTCACTTAATATCAAATGGAACCAACATAAAACCTACAAACAATTATGCATGAAGTATCTATTCAAAAGAGCAGGTCCAATGAAATCAATGGGATTGCTCCCAGGAGAAATTACTTACATAAATGACTGTGATTAGGTGCACGGTATACCAGGTTATACCATTTTGAAACAAAAGGTGGATTCCTATTTGTTCAAACAGCAAAGACTCTACAAGTCATCTAAACTTACATCAAATAAATACAAATTGTGAGAAACTAAAAAAAAAACCAAACCAGCCTCTGCCCCATCCCCAAATGCCTGAGTACAAAAAAGCATCAACCTTAATATTATCCTATTGCAGGTTCTGAGTCTCACAGAAAAGCTTTGACTAGAAAAGTGCTAACTATTCATTACTAAGTGGTATAGCAATAGGAAGACATAATTCCAAAAGGTTTTCATATACAATTTTTACTATGAATTTACAGCACTTTACTTCATTAAAAGTGACTGATTAAGTGTATCAGTAGAAATATACAATGAGAATCCTTTTCAATACATCATATTTTCTTACATTTTTTCCAAAAAACAGATGTTGAAAACTGGAGTGCAATTATATGGAAGAGGTACAATAAGAGCAGTTTCCATCACTTAGCAGGCAAAAGCCAAAGTAAGTCTACACTGATCTACAGGGAGTAGAAACTGCTTCTACTCAGTTACTTAATACAAGGAAATATGTGGTTTTCTTAACTCTGCCTTTCAAAAATAAGGTGCGTATCTTATTTTGGGGTACACTGCATGCAAGAAAATACAACATCACATACATTATGTAAACCTGATTCTGCTAAAGATGTAGAGAGAGAGCTTTAAGTGGATCATCAGATGCATAAAGATCAACACAATCCCTAGACAATCAGAGCTACTGCATATTTGGTTACTCACCTTTTTCAACACACTTCTCAAAATCTACTGGATCCTTAGATAAGCTTTTTTCAATCCTTATAGCCTGCACTGAAATATGTTTAAAAAAATTCAGTATAGGCTTAGCATAGAAGCTGACTTTGTATCATATTACTATTTTACAAACACCATCTCTTTAAATCTTCAAAGACTTTTACAAACATTAATCAATTAATCATACTATATCTGATATGGTAGGTAGGTAATGATCTACTCATTACCCTCAGGAAAACCAAAATTAAAATATAAATGATTGGTCTAAGATAAGCTAAAACTAGAGTTCCTACTGCCTTGTCTGAAGCCCAATTTTTCTGATTACAGAAATTTGAAAAAATGTAAACAAAGGAAACAGAACATCATTCCCTTAAACTAAAAATTAAAATCAATAAAGAAAATTATACATAAATTATTTATAGAACTTTTGGAAGCACATAATATATTATTAATAGTTACCATTAATAAGGTAAACAGATTGGTACATTAAGATTACATTAGCTAGGATAAAATTACAAAGGCTAAGTATCTTCAGGCCTTGGGGCATAAATAATTAGCAGCTCAAGTTTTCCTACTCCATGTATTCCATATATATATACACATCTGTATAGATAAAGGACTTAATCTGTCTGTCTGTCTGTCCGTGACGCTCTTGGTGGACGTGGCTCCCGGTGGGGCATGGCTCCAGCCAGTGCTGCGTCAAGAATGCCCATCGAGAATGATGGGTAGGGCATGGCTCCAGCGGAGTGGGCCAGGCAGAGCAGCCAGGCAGATGTGGGGGTGGTTAGATGCAGAGTGGCGGGAGAGGGGGGTGGTGCAGGGCTGGACGTGGAGCAGCAAGTGGGGAGGGTGCACAGTTAGACACAGATCTGGGGGGAGGGGAGGATGCACGGCGTGGCAGAGCTGGGTAGTGGGTGGCAGCGGCTGCCACCACATGCAAGCTTCCTCTGCCCCCACTCCTGGGAGGCGGCAGCAGCACAGAGCAGTAGATGGGGGTGCTCTGTCCCCACCTGCTCCTCCCCACCCCCTGTCATTCTGGATGGGTAATTTGCTAGTCATAACATAATGCACAATGGTCACTGGTATTGAGAGGTTTCATCTTTTTCTGATATGTCCAAAGAACATGCAAAATTTTAGAGTTAAATGACTATAGGTTGGCTCACTTCTCAGCTTGTGAAGTAGGCACAGAATATGACACTATTGCGAACATTAAAATATTAATGTGCACTGTATTCTTACCTAAGTAACACAGGATCGTGAGTTTGTTGAATCTTACACATTTATGGAAGCTGATAATGAATTCCTGCGGAAACATTCCTGTTGTTGTCCAAAACGTTTCTGAATTTCTGTTGTTAAAAAAAAAATACAAGTTTTATTTAAAATATTAAGATATATTTACAAAATACTGGTATCTGCAAAGTAATTTATATTTTTTGTTTTAAAAAATCACAGCTACAGATCCAATACAACATCCATGATCACTACATTTTCTTTCTCCTATGAATATCTTTTGGTTCCTATACTTGATCTGAGCCTTCAAGAGGCCGAGAAGCGATAACTCTCAAGTGTGTTCATCATACTTGGTCTAATAAAAGATAACACAGCAACCCAAAGAACCTTGCCTGCCTTTATCACAGAACATTTGCAAATACCTGAATCTGATTTCTCATTGGCCACTCTATTCTAAAGTTGGAGTTTCAAGGGCCATCATATAGAGACCCTGTTTAGATTAATTTTGTCAGTATTCTTTTTGCAGAAAGAATCATAAAGTAGTAGGGTAGGAAGGGACCTCTGGAGGTACAACTCCCTGCTCAAGGCAGGATTTTTCCTAAACCATCCCAGTCAAATGCCTGTCATAGTTGCAAATTTCTTTCTTCAGACGTTTTTCCATTGCATTCCATGAAAATCACAAATATGTCTACTGCTGTGAGGTAATGCATGCCATATATCACAGTTGATCTGCCTACTATCTAAATAGTCAGCTGTAGGTTATAACTATCATGAATGTTGCAGCAGCCAGGCCTTGCAAATGCAGGTGCCTAGAACTTGTTCTAACTACTCAACATTAGGCCTGATTTTGCTAAGATTTGCACATATGTTTAATTTCATGCACTGTCCATAACCTTCTGTTAAAGTTTTAAATATGTACCATATGAAAGGAAAGAAATCCCACAAAGAGATCAGCAGGAAATAGAGAATTAAACTCTACTTCCAGTTAGGTTTATCATTTACTGGCACTTTAAACAAAAGGGAAGTGGCAACTAAGGGCCGTATAGGGCCATATAGTGTTTTCAGAATGCATGCATGGATTTACTTCAGTTAATGAACAGCACCCTACAACCTCAGACACTATTTCAGTTGGTAGGGTCAGAAGGGACCTAAGCAGGTCATCAAGTCCGACCCCCTGCCATGGGCAGGAAAGAATGCTGGGGTCAAACAACCCCGGCAAAGTGATTATCTTAGGAGCCAGCACCACTTCCCTTGGAAGCTGATTCCAGATCCTAGCTGCCCAGTTTTAAGTACTTTGAAAAACCCCTTTTCAGGAATGATTGTGTTCTGGGAGTCAACTGGGGTCACATACAGTGAAAGAGGCTATAATCCATAGGACGGACATCTATCTCATTCGTTGCAGAAGTTTGACAATTTTATTAGTGAATGAAGCAAAGGACTGCAGAAAAAGAAAAGTCACATGATGAATGGTTAAGGCAGTTGAATGCTGCACAGTCTCCTGTGTGATGCTGAGTACATCACTACAACAAAACTTTTTAAAAATTGTTAGTATCTGTGTGCTTATTTTCTGGGTGCCCTACTTGAGCATCCTTATACTGAGCATGCACATCTGCACCAAGTGCTATCAAATGCTAAGTATTTTGAAAAATCAGACCCTTGGGGTTTCAACCTAGGCATCCACAATCAGAAGAGACTTTTGAACTTAATCATTCTGTGCATCTGTTCCCCACCTGTAAAATGGGGGTAATTACCTGACCTCCCTGTGGTGTTCTGAAAACAAAGTATTACTTGTGAAGCACTCAGATACTATAGTAACGAACATCACAGAAAAGCTTAGGAAAAGAATAACTCTGCCTTCATAGCATGTTTTAAATTGTGTACAGTAAATAAAACATAGAGTCCCACACTCAGCAATGGAAGTGTACACAAGCATCTCATTAAACACTGTCTATTCCACATGCTGATTAAGCCATGGAAACATAATTAAGCCCCACCTTCATCTCTGTGCACAAAGGAGTCAAATTAAGGATACCCAGAGAACCTTAATTCTGGAATTTTAAAGCTTCTGAATGCTTGGCTTTATCTTAATATTATTTTATTGTAATGTGTATGTGTACATGTATAATATATACAGGGGTATAGGTTATAGCCATGTTGGTTCATTTAAACCTGAAAGCTGGCTTGCTAAGAATTTTTCCAACTACTTGAGATGGTCTAACAAAAGGTATCAGATTTACCCAAAGAGCCTTGTCTGTACACTATACATTGTGATATAAAATCCAGTGACAGAATAAGGCATGTCTGTGACACAAAAGCAGTTGATGCAACCACTTTCACCTACGCTGAGCTAAACAGCAACACTTACCCATCAATGATGTTTTCAGGGGGATATTTTTCATCGCTTGATGTGGCTAAGATAACTTCAGCTCCTTCAGAACTCAGACACGGGTCTGTTAATTTCATCCTGTCTCACTGATCTGCATGAGATTTAGAAACAAATCAAAGGCTGTTGGACTATGGCTGAACAGGAGGGTCACAGAGTTGCCTAGCAGCCAGTTCAGTCCCTAACAGGAATGCAGAGCAGGGCGTGGATCACACTCTTAGGAGAGCCACTTGGGCTCTGTTTTCAACAGCTCGGACTCGACAGCTGGTATTTCGTGAGTTACAATCAAAACGGTCCCCACACGCTGCTCTGCTGCCGGCAAATGGTTCCTCTTCTGAAACAAGCACAGCTGCTCATCGTTCATAGTCTGTTCTTTGTAAGCGTGTTCAGAAAGGCTTTTGATGTGCTTCAAGCACATACTCTTTTTAACCTATAGGTACATTCTTTTTTAAATATGTCCCTATCTCAGGCCAAATCCAATAGCCATAATTAAGCTGGCATCCTCCCTGTAAATCCCAGGCCTAAAAGCCTGAAAGTTCAGATTATGCTTGACCTACAAATATTGAAGAAAATATTTTTGAAAGCCCGAGTATGTACTGCAGTGCAGCCAAATCAGCCACAGCCTTTATATTACTGCAAGGTTTTCTAAAGATCCTCTTGCGTAAACATCTCAGCTGCCTTCCAAATTCATTGTCAGACTTTGTTATTTACTATTTTGACTGCCATTTCCCCTTCAGCGTTGTCAGCGTCCCGGTTTCTCTCCCCTGTTGGCAATAACAGGCCCTAAACCTGCAAAGCAGTGTGGCTGCACAACAGCGGGAGAGATCTTTGCCAACATCATATTACCACAGGAGCCGCAATGCAATAAAAGTAGTTAAAAAAAAAAAAAGTGTATGTGGTTTGGGGCTGAACACCAGCTTGCGAAGTACTCTGTGAAACTGGAAACAGCGGAAGAAATAATTGAGAGTTATACAGATGACTGGCAGGAGAGCTATAGCACTGCAGGGACGTGGAAAACCCTTGCAGACAAGCGATCGCTAGCGACACGCCATCGCCAGAAGTCGTGCATGCAAGCCATCGCCACAAGTATTTCTATTTCCATGCCATTTTCCAAACATTCATTTACACGGACGACAAAAGGTTCAAGACCAAAACACCAGGCCTTCAACCGAGTCAGCCTCGGTGCTCTCCGCACGCGACCGTGGCTCGGTCCCAGGACAGCACCGTGCTTGCCGGTAGCCCCTCGCTTCGAGGGTGGCCTGTCCTGAACGGAAAACCGCCGCGGGGCAACCTCGGTGGCCACCCGAGCACCCTCCCCGGCTCCTGGGCGAACTTTTATCGTGGGGGCCCCCTTTTCCTCAGAGACAGTCATCATGATTTTTACCACTTTCGGGCCCCGCGCGTGTTGGGTCGCGGGGCCTGGCGTGGGAGACTGGCGGCTCCCGCAGAGGAGCGCTGCCTCGGGGCCGGGGGCGCTGCTGAGGGAGGCGGAGCCGGGGGGGAGGAGGCCTCCTGGTCGCCATCCTCCTCCTCCTCCTCCCGCCATGTCGGCGGGGCCGCCCAAGGGCTTCTCGGTGGAGCTGCGGCTGAGCGGGGAGGACGAGGGCGCGCGGCGGCGGCAGCGCTCGGGGCCCTTCGTCTTCACCTACACGGCCGAGGGCAGCCTGCGCTACTCGGCCAAGCCGCTCTTCGGCCTGGCGCTGGCCTACGTGGCGGCGCGCGTGGAGTGGCTCGACTCGCTCGTCGGCTTCCCCGAGCCTGTGGCCGAACAGCTCTTCGCGGCCGCCGAGGCCCGGCGCAAGTTCGCGGAGCCCGGCGCCGGCCTGCGCGCCCTGCGCACCTTCACGCGCGCCTACGGCGCCCGCGTCCTGCG
The DNA here is from genome assembly GCF_001723895.1 of Crocodylus porosus. Lineage (NCBI taxonomy): Eukaryota > Metazoa > Chordata > Crocodylia > Crocodylidae > Crocodylus > Crocodylus porosus. Next base: position 54,762,422 of record NW_017728907.1, read on the forward strand.
CGCCCTCTGCCTGCGCGGCAGGTGGGCTCGGGCCTGCGGGGTTGGCTTCTCCCGGGAGACCCGCGGAGTGCGCCCTCGCCCGGCGCGGGGCCGGGTCCCTGGGAGCCCCCGGGGTGGGGGCGCGGCGGCCCGACACGGGCGGCAGAGCGGCGCGTGGGAGCGCTGAGTGCACCCGTCGGCGCCGGGCCGGGCCCTGCCCGAAAGCCTGCGATTCACCACAGGTTTTGCTGAGGGGAAACTGTTGGTTTTAGGGCATTTGTGCCCGAAAAGCGTGGATTAAGGATTTTTTTTTTTTTGCAAGGGAAGCCTGTGTTGGTTTTGGGGTGTTTGTGCCCGAAAGTTTGCAATTAAAGATTTTTTTTTCAAGGAAAACCGGTATTGGTTTTAGGGAGCTTGTACCCGAAAGCTTGCAATTTAAAGAAAAACATGTTTTGGTCCAGGGTGTTTGTGCCCAAAAGCTTCAATTAAGGAAATGTTTTTGCGAGGGAAACTTGTATTGATCTAGGGTGTTTGTGCCCCAAAGCTTGCAATTAAAGACAGTTTTTTTGTGAGGGAAACCTGTGCTGGTCTAGGGTGTTTGTGCCCTAAAGCTTGTGATTAAAGAAATGTTTTTGCAAAGATCTTGTTGGTCTAATAAAAGATATCCCCTCTGTCCACAAGCGCTTATAGGACTTGAATTCAAGGCTTTGTTTCATTAACCATTCTCCTGTCTCTTGCCCCCCACCCCCCAAAAAAGCATAGGTGCATTTCTATTATTTCGGTCTCATTTTATGGGTACCAGATTCTTTGGCCCGCTCTGCTGCTCCTTGTAGAGTAAATGCTAGCATAGAGGGCATTGTATGCTCATTTCTTGGAGGTATCATTTAATCTGGGGTTGTGCTGTTTACCTATGACACTCTGGCTCACACAAGGTTTAATTCTTGGGCCTGTGATGCAGAAACGTAGCTCAGGTAATCTTTCAAATCTGCATTACTCCATTTTGCAACCTCAACTGAAGGATTAGGTGAATGGTTCTGTTTTTAACAAAACTCATTATAATTAAATAGTACTTGTATAGTAAGGGCCTTTAAAAACTAATCCTCACAGTATTCATGTGAAGTATAAGTTAAATTTAAAAAGTACAGTGGTAGCCAGACAGATAAGACCCTTTTTTCCATAACATGGGTCCTAGAGCACGTGGCATCTGTCTTTAAACAAAAATCAGTTAACTCTAGCTGAGCTGGGGTTCAGCTATAACAGTTTTATTGCTGGTCTACTCATGAGTTAGGTTTTAAAAGGGGAAGGAGAGCTGCTGTGGTAGGGAGTTTGACTCCCCCCTAGGTAAGGCTTCTACATGGTCACAAAACATCAGACATGGCAAGTAAAGATGCTGGAATTAGGTTAATCCCAGCTAGAGAAACTTGTTATTCAGGAACAGCCACTTTGGAAATGCATTAAGCGAAATCAAAAAAGGACACATTTATTTTGGAGTAAGTGTCCATACGTAGAGTTTCAGAAGTAGCTATTACACTTGAAAGATATGCTCCATCTTATTCTGTTACAAAGTTTATGTGCAAATGAGACCCTAATAGTGGTCTCTACAAATTATTTCATAGAATTTCATAGACATTAGGGTGGAAGAGACCTCGAGAGATCATCGAGTCCAGCCCCCTGCCCAAAGGGCAGGAAGTCAGCAGGGGTCGTAGGATGCCAGCATGATAAGCAAATTTGAAGGTCTGTTTATCAGTTATATAGCAGGTACTTCTGGAATCAAAGCAGAGGCTTAGCGCTGTGAAAGCATGTGTGCTCTGCATGGTTTCAGCAGGGGTGACCAAGGTACAGCTCACAGCTGTCATCTGGCCTGTGGCACTTCCCATGGGCCTGGAAATTTGACAGTGTGGCAAGCGGTGGCAGCGTTAATTGGCACAGCTCTCAGAGCTGCAGCAGTCGATGCTGCTGCGTTTCATCCCATCATGAGATTTCTGGGCCACAGATCTAGAGTGCAGAGCTGCGTCATCTGACCCATGGGGCTGGAAATTTGGCGGTAGGAAGAGCAGCAGCTATTGGGGCTCTGAGAGCCATGGCAATTAACGCTGCTGCTGCCAATTCTAGCCCTGTGGGCCACGTGAGTCAGGCACCGGTGGGCTACAGCATGGCTAGGTAATGAAAACAGATTGCTTGTTTTGGGTGTTTTCCACTTGCAGAACAGCCTGGCTGCTTGTGTTGCACCAGGCAGCGTTCAGAGTACTTGGCGCTTTGTAGGACTGTTATATTTAATGCACCTAAATGTTGATTACTTTTTTTCTTTTCAGATACCTGGTTATTTCTGAAAAACTTGAAGAAATTAAATCTTTCAGAGAACTGACGTGCTTGGATCTTTCCTGCTGCAAACTTGGAGATGAACATGAATTGCTAGAACATCTCACCAAGGAAGCTCTATCCAGGTACCAGTTTAGTAACATATGTAACCAATGGCAGCATTGGTTTTCTGGTCACTAGGGGATTCAGAGTCATCCTGCATGTCCTTTAAAAGAAAGAAATTAGTGGGGTTTCTAATTGTTCATAAAAATTGTTTGGCGGGGGGACACCCATCAGAACTAATCACATGCAAACTATCATTCAAAGCATATATTTAACATTAAAGGTAATTCTTTAGTTTTGTAAGAGTAGAAATAAAAGTATTCTGCTGGCCAACAGATAGACCAGTTGGTTTTATATTTCATTTTCTGTTCATAGCCTTAAGTACTGCAAACCTTAGTGCTTCCAACAGTTACAGATTTATCCTGTTAAATATTATTTTCCTGGGAGAGAAACCATTATCAAAATAATGTTAAATATATCAGCAGGTAAGTATGCTGTATGCCAGCATGAGATGTTCCTAATTTTTGCACTGTATTTCCTAAAAATGATATATAACTACTAAAATTAGAAATTTATGTAACTTTCTCAGGTAAACTAATCACTTAATTCTGTTTAATTAATAATTGTTGCTACTTAAAACTTCCACACAAGTTATTCAAGATCTTGTTTTTGAGGATGCAATGGAAGTATGCCTCTAGATCTTTGTGGGTTTTGTTTTTTTCTAGTGTGCAGTACCTCCTTTTACATTTAAGAAGCATCCCCACAATCTTCTACTAGTTGTCTTTTCTTATTTGTCAAGCAAAGATTTTTCTTCCCTAATTTTGAATGGAGTTGAAATTGGCAAGACTAGTTATGTTTCATAACGTCAATTTATAGAGAACCTTACGGCCTGTGTCAAGAAATCTTTGTGTTCCAATATTGCCTGTGTCAGCAGAACTCTGGAAATAGTGTGTTAGGTAACGGTTTCTGCTGAGCCAGCAATGGGAACATAACACTTGTTAGCCTTACCAGAAGAGGCTTTTTTTTGTTCAGTGGTCCTTTTAATATCACTAAAGAAATGACATTGATGGGATGATTGGAAAAAAATTCTGAGTTTGTACATTAAAATCTAACAGTTTTCTTAAGAAGTCCTAGGTAATAACTTTCTATTTTTCATCTCAGTGTAACAAGGCTCCTCCTGAAGGATAACTGTTTATCCGATGCAGGCCTTCGCAAAATGACAGCACCAGTACGAGTAATGAAAAGGGGACTTGAAAATCTTTCTGTGCTAGATTTGTCTTGTAAGTGTGCCAAAGTGTCTCGTGGTTTAAGTATAGAAACAAGCCATGCTCCTTCTGATCTAGCTAACTCCTCCTATTTATGACCGAAAGGATATAATGAAACAAAATGAACCCCTAAATCAGAAGGGGTTAAGCAAGGCCTTTTGTTAACATCTGCTAGAAACCACAGATTGAACCTGCAGTCCCATCCAAATAACATTAAATTAATGGAATTTTACCAGTGAAGTCAGTAGGAGAGTAAAGTTTCTATCTGATATAAATGCAAGACTTGAATATCTGTGCAGTCTAGCTTGGGACTTGAATTAGCCATTCCTTTTCCTGCTTACATGCATTTTTGAGAGACTTCAACCTTAACTATATGGAAGTGACTTGTCACTGAATTCCTAATCTGGGGGTAGTGAAGGACACCAAGATTGAATGAGAATCCCCATGAGGAGATTGGGGTGGGGAGAGAGTAGAGGTGGGAAACGTGGATGGGATGAGGAGGAACTACTGGAGGGGGTTGGTTGGAAAGAGAAGCAGAAAGGAAGAAGACTCAGGGGGTCTTTAGGACTGACTGGGCAGGAAGCATCAAGCAGCAAATCTAGAACTTGCTTGGGTTTAGGAGAACAGGATTGGGGACAGGAGTGAGTAGAGAGGACAGAGAAACAAGGGGAATGGGCATAAAAGTGTGTCCACTAGAGCTTCCTCCCCACCCCAGCCTACACTGGAACCCCAGATACCTGAGTGTCACCTTTCATCTGTTGTCAAATCTGTAAATTCCAGTGACCAAACATCCCACCCTCTGCAGTTCTAGTTCAGGTAGAGGGTGACTGCCTCTTGCTGGTATCAGTTCCTCCATTAACTCGGATAGCAGAGGTCTATGCAGTAACCATAAAGATTCCAGCCAAGTTGATAACTCATGTGAGTGTCAGTGCGATGCCACATGAGGAAATTGATCTTTTTAATCAGTTTGCCTTTTTTAAAACCTTGTAAGTTGCACACAAAAAGCCACATTAGAAAGCACTTAGTGTCAAGTTCACAAATATTAGAGAATACCAGAATTAAGGCTACATGAGCCACCTTAATTAGCCCCTTAGTCACATGCATTGTGCCATCTTTAACTGAAGGATTACCTGTTTGTCTCGTGAGAGGACAGACCAGTTCTAAGCATGCACTGGGTTTTTATAGTGAAGGGGGGTTTTTATCTGCAGGACCCCACCTTCATTTGTTACAGGGTATATTCAAGAGATTGTTATGGGGAGGGGAAGGGGAAAAAGATGGTGTCATGGTTAAGGCACTTGAATGCTGCCCAGGATAGCTGGATTTTATTCCTGCTTCTTCCACATATGATGCTGGGTAAGTTATTTATACTAATTTTCTTCATAGGAAATGTTTGATTGTGAGTTCTCTATTTTCTTCTGACTTGAGACCTGGAGGTGTGATTTACAGAAGCTCTTTGAGCTGCAACTGAAGTCAGTGGAAGTTTGCTTTGAAGATGCATAATGTTGTAGACTGTTAGGATCCTATTTTTTTCAAAAAACATGATTTACACCCCTAATCTCAAATCAGGCAATCAGAATTAGTGTGTACTTTTAACTGTAATCACTGTTTTTCAAATTTTCCATCTATAAAGGAAATGATTTAGCTTTTCTAGGTGTATGCAACTCACAGGAGTGTTGTGAAAATACACTTTTTCAGCAAATATTCGGTACTCATCAAAAAGTAGTATGTGAGTGTATACACGTGGGGCTGGATTTTAAGGTTTCTCAAGAACATTCATTCTGGTATTTCCTAAATTCTGAGTGCTCGGCTTCACAAATTTAGGAGTATTTTTTTAATACAGCTTTTTGGTGGGATACTTATCAGCTCTACTTTTTATATTTGTACATATACACACTCAAACTAATTTGGCCCAATTTAAGCTGTTTTGAATGAAAATTGTATTTTGATCTGAAGAGAAAAAATAAGTCAGGTTCAAGAAACTTTTAAAATCTGGAGGGTATAAAATACAATTGGGCTGAAAATCACTTGAAAATTGTTTACTGTTGGAATAACTGGCTGGTTACCTATGACACGTGTCTTTTCCGAGACCCACATCTGATTGTTTTAAGAATCTATTTTGAAGAACAAATTTCTACTGTCATGCAATTTAGCCTAATTTGTTTTTTTTTCTTTATAGGTAACCCTAAAATCACTGATGTAGGAATTGGGTATCTTCTTTCCTTCAGGAAGTTGAATTGCTTGGACATATCTGGAACAGGTCTCAAGGTAAAACCAAGCTTGTACTTGAGTCCGTTACAAATATATGACTAAGTACTCCTCTACACAGTCTGCTTGTTTCTATTTTTACTAGGACGTTAAGGCAGTTGTTCAGAGGATCCAGGCACAGCTGGGTCTTGTCCATTCAAAAGTACCACTGAAAGAATTTGATCATAGTACCTGCAAAACAGAGGGATGGGCAGAGCAGGTATGTTGTTTATTAGTTTGTCAGCCAAAATAACTGTGCACTTAGTTCACTCTCAAGCTGCTGCATATCTCAGAGAGGTCTTGATTGTCATGTAGCGTGTATTTGTGAGAACACAGATGTTGTGAACTGCATAAAGAATATGTTTTGTATTCTTACATGCCAGAAGTAGCCTCCCAAAGACTGTACTCAAGATTCCTGGGAACCTAGACCAGGAATTTATTTTACATAATAAATCAGATTGCAGCTTTTCTCAGTTTCATAATAATGAACTCAGGTATATGTCCGGCTCATGTCTAAGCCATGCAGAGTTTACAGAATAAGTTTCCTCTCCCTATCTGTCCATAGGGCCAAATACAGTGGACACCTATTAGGCTGAGCTCCATAAAAAACCTCATGTAGACAGGCAGTGTTGACCCCCTCTTAACCAGCATCCAAGTGGTTAAAACGCTCACCTTGGGTATTGGAGACAGAATAGAAGGCTTTTCTTTTTCTGAAGAGATTTGAACCTGTATCCCTCACCTCTGGGGTGAGCATTCCAGCCACCAGACTGTGGGCTGTTCTGGCCTGAAGCACCCTCAGTTCCTCTTATTGAAAGTGTTATACTCCACACAGAATAATTAAACATTAAATGGTACCAGAGAGGCATTAGCCCACTGGTTACAGTGCACTCACCTGCAAGAGGGAAAACATTGATTCCACTCCCTGCTCCAGTGACTACTTAAGGAGTTTGTGTGGGTGTGCAGCTTGGTACCAAATACCACATTATACAAGAGAAATTATTTTTCTCAGTTGGTTGTTCTGTGTCCAGCTTCTAAACTGTTCTCCACTTCAGACTGCTTTCATTTAAAATCACAATTTAGCACCTGTTTCTGCGCCCCTTTTCTAGTGTATAAGGAGGATCAGTGTAATGGGGTACATCTCAAATGCACACTAGCTGTGCCAGCACCGAGCTTCACATGGACTAACTTGCATCATACTTCTTGGCTTGGAGTTTCATGCTGGTGTGAGTAGGTCCTTCTGGTACCTGAGCTAGCTTGGAGATCTCTGCACCACTTTGCAGAGTGGAGTGTAGACTCTTACTGAATGTGTGACAGCTCGGCTTGTTTCCTGCTTCTTTTGCTTCATATCAAACGGGGATTCTGTTGCAGTAAGGCAGTATTCAGAAGAACTGTGAAAGGGAATATGTTGTCTACGTTGCTAACATTTAAAGGATTTACAGAAAAACTAGTTGTTCCTGTAAAAGTCACTTGAGTTTGGTATTGAGTCACTGAAAATGTTAAAAAACAAGGGATGAAGTTTTGCTGATGCACTTGGCTGCCTTTCTATACGTTTCTTGTAAGAAGCATTTTATTCATTCTTCTTTTCTTTCAGACCATTTTGCAGTGGGAACAGTTGGTCATGGAAGCCATCAAGCCGAAAAAAAACTTGCAGTGCAGAAGAGCAGCTAGGCATTTCTGTATGTAACTTTGTGAAACCCTGCAGCTATAGCTACTATTCAAAGTCTGGTAAAACCAATGGAAACAAACTGAAGCGTGTATTAAGATAAGCTTGTTTGCTAACTGAACCAAAAAAAATTACAAAATTTCATACTGTAAGGATTTTGCTTAAGTGAATTTAAACATTGGAAATGTTTAAAAAATGTTGGAGATTTCTTTCTCTTTGTGAATCAAAGCATTTCAGATTCAACATGAATTCTCAGATTGTTTGGGTTGAGGTATACATGTAACTTGAGCAGATTTTTACCTGGCTTTAAATACACATGTATTGTTTTTTCTTCTAGATGGAAAGAGATGCAGAGTAGAAGAACAAGTCGCATGCACTTTGGTGGAGGGGGAAACAAAAGCAACTGGAAACCTGCAGTTCTATAAGGAGAAAACACAAAACTGCCATCCCCCTTTGTTAAAAAAGGAGGCTGCAGTTAGCCATGAATTGAAGAAAAATAAAAAGAGAGTTTTGGCTGAACAAGAGACAGAACGGACCTCAAAGCACATGTGCCTCACCATGGAAGACTGGGACTTGCTGAATAGCTATTGATTCAGAAAGACTTTGCTTTCTTCACTGTTATATCAAACTGGATTCTCACATGGAGAAAGGAGACTGACGTTATCCAGATGATCTGCTCACAGTGGCATGGCAGCAAATTACCTTCTGCCCACAGTACAGGAGGGTGGCACCAGAGTGAAGGAGGAGGGACAATGGGAATTCTAATGTATATTTTCAATACATAATAATTTTTCAAATAAATATGTTGTTGTCATCCTTAAATAGTGCTGGAGACATGGATAACATCTAGAAGGAATTCATCGGCACTTGTTAGCTAAACTGCCTGAGCACCCCAGTAGCAGGTGACTAGTCTTCTCCACTGCCTCTGTTCTTCCATTTAGCAATCTCCTGGCAATTGTAGTAACAGTAGTCAAAACTGAAATTGGCTTGAGTTGAGAGAGACTAGTTTGCTTGGTCCTGCTGGTGATGTGGTGTCACACAACTGAGCCTGAATTCATCAGGATGATAGTAGTTGTGACTAATTTGTATGTTTAAAATGTCTCGTGACTTCTCACAGTGCTCTATAAATACTCCAAATCTTGTTATTTTAGTGGTGGTACTTAAATCTCAATTGTACACTTGTATCTAAAGTATTCTGGAGGAACCCAATAACAAAGAAAGGCTGATACTAGAACAACAGATGATAAGAATGAGAGGGATGCTCCTGGCACACATTCACTTCATGGCATGATGGGATCTGTTCCCTGATCCCAGTATGTGCATGGTAGGATGCATGATTTTGGGATCGGATCCAATCCCAGTCATACCATTAGTACTTGCCAGTGCAGGGGGAGCCCAGTAACCAGGTGCAGTCCCAGGGTTAGGACTGATGATTGTGGGTCCAAGCTGCATCCAGTACAAGAGCCCTGCCATACAGCCTGATGCAGTAACCTGGCCACACCTTCAACTAAAGGCATGATAGTTTTGTGGGTGGCTTCTACTACACATTTTATGGAATCATTTTGTGGCTTATTCCCTATTTTAATACCCTAAACTGTATGGTTGTGCAGCTGGGTTACTACTGAACTGGTTAATCATGTCTTAAGCATAATACCTGCTAGGGGCCATAAAAATTAGCAATCACTAAGTATCAGCTATTTCAGAATTACAATAAAAATGCAATATCTTTTATTAAAATATTACTTTAGCTAACTTGCCATCTCTCTCCCATATTTCAACTTTTCATTTAGAAAGCTTGTCTCAAGATCAAACTTTAACTCTAAAATTGTAACTGCTGAAAAGCAGAATTAATGGCCATTATAAACCAATTACATTTTCCTCTTCTCAACCTTTTTGTGGCTTGCAACATGTTTAAGCATGTATACCCTGGATATAGATGAGTAGTGTTTATCCCAGTCTAAAAATGGCTTTATTGGGAAACGTTTGTGGTATCTATAGATACTATGCAAAACTACACACATGGTTCTGGTATGTAGCGTATCTAGAAGGGTTCTAAATTATTATACTACCTAAATCCAGGAAAATATAGTTGTCAATGTCTTGAGGTTTGCTGATCACAGAAATACTGAGACCAAGAATTTCAAAAGCAATTTAATTCTGGGTGCTCCAGTTTTGGAACAAAATTTTGCATCTAGAATCCTCCATCACCTTTGAAACTTGTGACCTGAACATCTTATTTCTTGTACCAGCACTCTGATATCTTTTCTGACCTCTTTTTAAATAGCTGTTTGACTCGGTGCAAGCCAAACTAATTCTTGTGTTTTGAGCTATGGGTATTGGGTGTCTGACTATTGAGGACTTTGTCTTAGTTAACTATTTTGGTATGGTAACTGCTAACGGAATTAAGAGGAGGTTGGTTAGTTGAGTTCTCAATACAAATAGAAAGAAATCCTTTCGTACACCACTGCATTCTTATGAAAACTCTGAAACTAAAATTCATTCTTATGAGACAGATCTGTGCTGTACGGTCAAAGAGCACTGTTTGCAAGTAGTGCCAATAAGCCTGTCTCTACAGACAAGCTGGCAGGGTAGATGTGCACTTCTATAGGCTAGCTAAATAGCACCAGCTTTTGTAAACCCATATCCACTCAGCAACATCTGATGACGTGAACGTGGGTTCATGAAAGCTTGTGCTCTCAATCTGGTCTTGTTAGCCTATAAAGGTGCATATCTCCCCTGCCTTCAGACTAACATGCTTGACTACCTCTCTCTACAGATAAGGCTATCCATCTTTGCAGATCTTTCATCAGTAATACTATGTTCACTCTTGTTTTACAAAAGCTACAAAAAGCATGTTTATAACCATCACAATTTCTTAGATGTTTGATGACAATATATATGGCCATTTTAGAGGCCAAACCTGTGGAGTAATAGTCTTGTATGGGTTTCTGGTGTCTCTTCAGGAAGCTGGGTCAATACAGGCTGTATGCCAACACGAGCCGAATTCCAGCCATCCCCTCCTCTGAATGGCCTCACCTGCAGTCTATTACTCTGTTGGCCTTAATCATGTGCTTCTTTAAGACATGCAGTATGCTCACAAAAATCAAGCTGCTAACAAGGAAATGCTTACAAGAGTCACCTTGATACACACACACCTGGTGTTGTGACCAAACCTACAAATTTATTTGCTAATATGTATATGCCACCTTGTTTAATCCCTCTCCTTTCCTCCTCCATTAAAGTGTCCTTTCCTGCTCCATTAGTCCCCTAATTTTGCACCATGTTTACAAGGACAGACCTGTTTTTCTGTTTGTCCTATGAAGCCAAGGAGATGTCTTGATTTCATATGAGGAACACAAAGCCAGATGATCATGATTAAATAAACTGAAATTTCTCTGAGAATCTGGCTTCAGCTTAACTGAAGGGTTAAACTGTGGCAACTTGATCGTTTTGACCTGAAATTATGACCTGTGTGTATTCCAAACACCACTAATCGGCCTTCAGTATTTAAACAGCTATGAACCTCTGTTTAATGTTTTAATCTTGGACTAGAACTCTAAAGCAGCAAATATTTATTTTATAAAACTGCACGCATACTTCTCCGCTATATAAGCACTAAATACATGGTGGGGTTTTCACACAGAAGCTATTCCTCTTAGCTTGATTTTAAATATTTGCAAGGACAGGTTATCAAATGTACCTTAAAGGTTGCTATAGCATCAGTTCCATTGCACAGGATTTTCCTATCTCATTCTAAATAAAAGTATTAGTCAGTAAAGTTCTTTAAAGAAAATCTCAAAGACCTATAGCTGTATCCCAGTTACAGATAGCAATAAACATTCACTGCTTATACAAGTCATGTAGAAGTCTTAGATCAGACAGAACACAGAGGAAATGAACAGGCTGAGTTTTGTATTTAAAGATTAGGACTTGGAGTGGGGGGAAGGGAAGAGGGAAAGGAAGGTGGAAACAGTGCCTGATGCCTGGTTTAGAAAACTAGATGTATTTCCCATAAATCTATTTCTTTCAAGCATAAAGTCCCTACCTACAAATACATTGGAAGAGATGCATGATATCTATCTTAAATTTCAATGGCAAATATGTCCAAAACCCCCGAAGTGCTTCAGGCATCTCAGCCACTGACTGCAATGACCACTTCGCTACTGTGTGGATCACGGATGGATCTGCTGTCATGTAACGTCTACACCGGGAACTCGGGTCCATTTCCCAGCATACTGCTTTCAGACTATTTTTTCTTTCTTACTTCATCATTTCGATGTACAAACCATGTGGTAGCAGCCTAATCCGGCCTGTCCTCAGAGCGGTAAGCTGAGAGTTAAAACAGGCTGTAACCAGAAATGTATTTCATCATGTAGTTTGCAGCTGCACTAACAATTTATAGGAAGAAAAAGGTTTTTTCTCCCACCACTTTCTCCACCTGGGCAACCTTGCTTCAGTTCATCTTTTCATTCCTGCCTCTGTTGTGGCATTTACGATTAACTGAGCATCACCATAAAAAAAAAAACCCTGACAGAGACAGTCCTTGCTTTCCAAATCAGACACAATCTAGGCTGACCCAACTGAAGGAGCATTGTGGAGAGATTAATACAAAGCTACTTTGTTACAATGCTAAAAGGCTTTGCAGACAGAATGGGTATGAATTTGGGTTTCTCCCCCTTGCCAGTTCTCCCTGTTTTACGTTGTAGTTACATTGCAGCATTCGGCTGGCTCGCCCTAGCTTTGGTTAATTAGACCTTTTACTCCTGACAAGGCCATTATATGACGGATGCTCAAAGCTTCATGGCCAACCTGCACAAGTTCAGGGCTCGCACTGCTTCACCTAACTCCAGCTCAGCTGTGTACTCAGTTCACATGTGGGGGTGACCCCTGACTTACCTCTGTATCCTCTCCAGCTGGCACAACTACCACCAGTGTTTTCAGTGTGGGTTGAGAGACTACAGCCAAAGGTGCGCCTCACATACAGATGTCTCCAGGTACCATTTAAGGCCATGGTTCTCAATATTTTTAGAGCTCCAGCAACCCCCTCTACCAACTTTTTAATGTAGTGGCACGCCTGGTTGAGAACTACTGCTGGTGCTGCCAGTGCTTCTCAACCAGGAACGGGAAACACTGACTCTGGGTCAGATTCTCTTCCCTGTATTGGGCATTTACTTGCGATTCTGCGCCACCCTGCTCAAGTTCTGGAAATCCATTAATGCAAGGGTGCCCAACTTTTTTGCCCTGCAGGGCAGAGAGGTTGATCTGGCACATGGGGCTGGCATAGCAGGGGCCTGATCCAGCTGCACGGGGGTGCAGCCCTGATCCAGACATACCAGGGGAGGGAACAGCCTGGCCCCAACTGGGGGACATGGGGAGGGATGCAACAGCCCTCATCCGGATGTGCAGGGCTGAGAGTGGGGCAGGGGACAGCGTGGCCCAATCTGAATGTGTGGGGGTCAGACCCAGCCCTGATCCTGCTGCACAGCAATGATCCAGGCAGGGCTGGATCTGGCCACACAGAGATTTTACCTCTCCCCCCGACAAATTTTTGACCCATGGGCCAGATGCCATGGCTCCATGATCAGAATTTGGCTCGTGGGCCAGAGGTTGAGCACCCCTGCGTTAATGCATCATTTTTTGCAACATACCATCATCTGACCCTGAAGGACAAGTCATCAAGAAGCAGTGAGTAGAGGGAGAGGGTTCACCTATCTTTTACATAATCTGTTTTTCCAGGGCTCAAGGAGATAGAATAGACTCTCACTTAGGCCCCTAATTCCAAGTATTTTCTAATAAGTGAAAAAGAATCTGGCCCATATGATTTTTATTTTTTTGATATGGACAGAGAAGAGGATTTATAACTGAGCTGCATTTAGATTGGAGTTACAAAAAACCCCAAGGGAACTTACTTTCCTTTCTGCCAACACATTGGTGACTAATGAGCAACCATGGCAGTTATCAAAAAGAAAACCAGTCAGAGGCCACTTACTGGTCTTCATTGCTGTTTGAATTGACAGTACATTGGCATTTGTCAGATATGTCCTGGGAAAGAAAGGAAAGTGCTGGCACTCACACCCACTGTCATTTCCCACTTCCCCCTGCAAGCATTCAAATGTATTTTGCAATCACAGCTTCATGCCTAGACACCATGATGCATCTGCAAAGCCCTCTACAGTCAGTGAAGACTAATCAACCCTCACCACACCCAGGGTGTTTAGAGCAGTGAGATCCTCGGCTGGGGCAACAGAGGAAGGCAGATGCAAGTGACCAGTCCAGAACCACAGAGTAGGTCAGTAACACATGGGATTAGCATCCAGCAGTTCTCATCTCCCAGTCCTTTGGTCGGCCTGCTGAGCCTACCGTGCTTTCCCCCTTCCAGCGCTGCGGTGCGGTGAGCAGAGAACCACCGGGTCCCATGGTTCTCAGGCGACAACTTCAAACGAGGGTGGAGGAGACTACAAGGCAGCAGTGCAGAACGTGCCCAGTGGTGCATGGCTACTACTTGGCACAGGCATCTCACCTCATGCAGATGTACTCATCAGACCAGCTCGTGCAGTGCTGTACTCCGTCTCGGCAGAAGCTCCTGGGAACGCAGGTGCAGTACTCGTAAAACACTGGTGTGCAGCTCCACCACTGCGGCCCGCAAGGAGGGCAGCCAGCCACTTAGGGACAGAAAAGAGGGAACATGGATACCTCTGCTTCCCTGCCAAGTGACATTTTGGCAGGGTTTAACCCTGATACAGCTAACTGTTCTCCTGCAAGGCTGCTAGTTTGGACAGAGCTCAAGTTGGCAGTGACCAATACTGTTGGCAGCAGGCATCTACCTACATGATATGGTATTTGGTGGTCATGTTCCAGTCCCCACTGAACAGATATCAGTATAACTAAATCACCTCCTCATCTGGGACAGAGGCTGACAGCCACAACAAGAGAGGGACAATGAATTTAGTGGGTTGTGGACTAATGTTGCTAGAGGGTGGTGTCCTACATCAAGGTCGGGGTACCTTTGTTGGACAAGAAGTTTACACGGGTTCTACTTGTTTTGTAGCTGTGGGGGGTGGTAGTTTTTGAGGTGATCTATTCAGTAACATGTTCATCACCATTCAAGTTGGCAGAAAGGGCGTTTTGTTAATTGTTAGCCAAAGGGCGACTTACAGGTCCCCATCTCGTCAGAACAGTCTCCACAGTCATTGAATCCATTACACCTCTTATCAGCATAGATCCAGTAGCTAGGATAGCTGCAGCGGAATATCAAATATCCTGGAAGGCTATTGGGCAAATCACCTATTGGGAAAGACACCTAGAGACACTAAAATGCTCTCACTTCACTCAAAAAGTAGATATCAGGACAAGAAAGCAATTATTAGCAATAGTATTTTACACTCCCAATCCTCTGTCCAGCCAAGGATCTCAGTGCACTCAGAAGGTATTAATTAAGCCTGATAATAAAGCTGAGCGGCAGAGGGAAGCACCAGCGGGTTTCGAGGGAAATGCAGGCACGGAGAGGTTATGTGTTTTGCTCAAAGGAAGCTTCCAACAGAGCCAGGAACAAAACCATGATGTCCCTGTTCTGTTCTTTGGCAGATCCATCCGTTTCCTTGTCAGCTGGACCATAAATCAAACCCAGATCTCTCACATGCTCCTAGAGTACTCCTTCACAACGTCTGTTTAATTCTATGTTCAGTAAACCGATCAAACAATAGTCTTAGGCTTAAGGAATATAAGTGGGTATCAAGGGACCTGGATTCTTCCCTATCTGGATCTCCAGTCTCCCTGTGTAGAGTTGGAAAAAACAGTGTCTCTGCACCCAGCTTACAACAACCATTCATCTTCCCACAGCTACGGCATTGAGCCTGAAGTCAGAGGGAAGTGAAAGCTCAGAGGGTAAGCGAGGAGCAGGCCCAAGGCTGGACAGACAATCATTGGGAGGAGATGTCAACTGCTTACTGCACAATGTCTCCTGTTCGTCCTCTCCGTTAGCACACTCTCTGATTCGGTTGCAGACCTGATGGGCTGGAACGCAACTCTCTCTGTCATCACACAAGAAGCCGGTACGATTATCAGAGGTCACACAGAAACGGTTCACTGTAGGGAAAACAGGAAATAAATGAGTTTAGCTAGTGCTGGATCCTGTGTCCAAGCAGGCTGTACAATAGAGATCCACACATACCCCCACTGGGATTATGGCACCCAAAGCAATGGAGATTTGCTATCATCCTGTTAAGCTCTAAGGACAAGCGTGTGTTCAACCTTAGCACTCTCAACCGAGAGACTGTAAATTCATCTCCAGAATCTCTGCTTCTCTTCCCCTCTTCTGTCTACTGGTTTCAAACGACATCTTCTGTGTCCAGCTGGTTGACAATACAGCAGCAATTTTTCTCTGAGGATTTATTACCTTGCTTAAACCAGAGTAACCCTGGAAGACTGACCTGGCGTACGTGGTGGGATTCCAAATGTGACGGCCAAACCGACAATAGCAGCGATAATGCCAAGCACAAACAGTGCGACAGCAGACACACAGACACACCTTCGAGTACACCTTAGCCATGCAGCACATGCCTTGCAGCAATCTGTTACAATACAAGGAAAAAGAGTGTCAGCACGTTCCAACCTGAAAGCAGAGGGCAGAGGCAGCCTGACCCTGAAAAAGCTGCTGTTTACTCAAAACACAAAGCAAAAGCCCCGAGTTTATTCAAACCACTCCCAAGTTTCTTTAGCAAATTATTTCTGTGATGTTCATTCACCTAGTGGAAACGGTTGAAAATCCAAATGTCGGCTGTGGTGGTTGGTTTCATAAATCACATGAGATCCTTTTTGTTAAGTGCCTGGGTGCTTCTATGGAGCTAAACAAAACAGAAGGACGCAGGAGTGGGTGTAATCCAGGATTCACACTGTTTGGTCCTACTGAAACGTTCTTTCAGGGACCCTCTAGCTGCTGATCTGAACCTCGGCTTTTGAAAATTCTGGTATCTATGATTTATTGCAGGAGTACCTAGGAACCCCTGCTCATGGACCACCTACTGTACAAATATGCAGCAATACAGTCCCTGTTGCAAGCAGCTCACTGGGCCAATGAAACTCATCACAAAAGCACTGCTGGCAAGGGAGCCAAAAGGAGCAAGCACCCAGAGATGGCAAGTTAATGCAAAAATCCAAATGGAACAAGTCACCAAAATCTTTCTGCAGAACTTGCCCAGCCCTGTGTATTATAAACCATGACACATCTATCAGCATACCAGGCTATGGCAGAGCTGTCAAATTCTTCCCCCACCTGTGGGCTGGATGAGTGGTGTAGGACTGGCCCCAATGGCCAGATTGGGCCCACACACTCCCCCAACCCCCGCATGCTGGTCACCCGCTCTGGGTGGTCTGGGACCCATGCTGCATGTGGCTTACATCCTGGACTGGTCAAACTGGGTGCTCTCATGCAGTGGATGTCCTGGGCCCAGCACGCAGGACTGGTCTAGCACATGCCATGTGCTACCTGTGGGTCAACTCAAGACCCACAGCCAGCACTGGGGTGCCAGCTGATGGGGCTGCATGGGCTGGATCCAGTTCATAGACTGTATTTTTGACATCCCTGGGTTATGGTAATGTCTGAGGCAGTAAGAAAACATGCAGAGAAAATGCTGCAAAGCAATACCATCAGTGCCAATAAGGCCACAGTCCATTGAAACAGTCATACCATTGCCTGAAATAATCAGTGTAACACATCACTGAATGTAGTCACCCTACCACGAGCTGCAAGACATTAGCACTCTCTCAAAAGACTCAGCTCAAAGTACTTTATGAAAAGGATGGTCACTACAATCAAGTAATTTAAACAGTGAAACAACTCACTTACAAAGGCACAAGGCAGTTAAATAACAGGAGGAAGCCAGCAGTAAGGCTAAGAATACAGACACTCTCACTGACTTCAATGGGGCAACATTCAGTTTAAGACTCCAGGCAACTAGTCCCCTGCTCATAAAACCATTGGCAGCAGGGCACACTCTGCTATAAGGATTATTGATACTACACTACTGTGATGATGTGTTGCAAAATAAGATCTCTGCAAAGGACTATTTCTATTGTCAGATAGAAGAAATACCCCGAAAAGTCTTCAAGTTGAAATTAGACTAAAAAATAAGGCAAAAATCAAGGAAATTAAATGCTAAGACTGTTACTACTACTTTATGTTAAAGTTGAACTGTGATATGCTCGCAAGTCAGCAAATATGAAAAAGAAAGCAGGAGATACAGCCTTAATACTGGTCTCCTGTACATTTGTACTTTGTCTTTAAATTTAGGCTCACATTTCCTTCGATTCAACCAAATGTCTAAAGTAAGATGAAAGCTGAATCGTATTTGCTAAATGGTGTGTTGCTACATAATTAAAAACTCCAAATCGGTCCTGTAATTGAGGAGTAAGGAGCTGCAAGCTCCTCCTGAACACTGGTAGTTCTGGACTTGCAAAATGAACTGCAAAAACCTGTGTGCAGTACTCACAATATTTGCTTCCATTATTACTTGTGTCTGGGGCTGTACAAAACAGTTTGGAAAAACAGAGTCCTTGCCACACTGATGAATGACTCTGACCACATTTGGGACATACAAAATCCTCATATGTATAGAGAAGTAAGCACGCCATATTTCAGCTTCACAGGCAAGGCGATCCGAAAAGAGAGCATGAGAAAACAGCACACGTATGGTTATAACAAGAAAGCTGTCTTTGAACCTGAATTATAGAGATTGCAGCCAATGCCACTGCCGTAGAGTCAACACCAGTAATAAAGTGTCACCGTGCCTTGATGTTCAAATATTTACTGCTGAATTTTATTGAGTTTCAACATTTTATTTTGATGTGGACAGTCATTCTGCTGCAGTTTGACGAGGCCCAACCAGGACAGAGCGCAGGTTCTTCACAACAGGTGAAGAACTTAAACTAAAAGTTTGGATAGTCACTGAGTCTTCCTTAATGAAAAGGTTTTCTGTTGTTACACAGAGAAGTTAGATGCAAATTATACACCACGCATATTGCCACGTTCATACCAGCAACAGGAATGTATGCCCTAAAATCCATGTTCAGGACATTTCCCCTAGCACAAATGACAGAAAAGCCACAACAGTAGCAAAACCTTCTTCGTGCTCACTACTATGTGGAGAAGAATGGAAACCCTGGACATCTTTTAACAGACTTTTCAATGATGCACTTTTTGCCAATTACCTGTTTCTTCAGAGAAGGGCTTTTTTGAATCAGAAGGGACTCCATCAAAAAATCTCTAAAAACAAAACAAGAAAACAGTGCTTAAAGAGCAGTGCTTTAGAAGTAATAGCAAATTATTCAGGCCCTTATATATTACTTTACATGAGAATCTCACATACACCATATTATCAACTTTAGAGGCAAAAAGATTGGTTTGAGCTTAAAATGTGTAAAATATGCCAGAGGCAAGGAGCTCTTGGAGTGCTATCTTTTATTAAGAATTGTTTGCCTTTTGCATAATTTCTGGATCACAGCTACAACATCACTCTTGTGCTAGTAAAATATTTAATTAACAACATGCTTGTTGAGCTGTCTTTTTAGTCTCCTCCCCCCATTGGTAAAATTGATTCTCATAAAACCCCAGCATTACATTAAGCTGAGTATTTGACTTGTGGTTTAATTGCATGTTGCTTTTAAACTACTAGCTGTGTTACAGAAGCCTGCAATAGAGAGACCAAAGAGCAGAAGATGCTGTTTAACAATTTCCAAGCTATTTTTCTCAAAGGAGGAAAGTTACCTGAGGATAAATGTTGTTCATAGTTCACATACAGCCACGGGAGGGTTTATGTTTCCCTAGCCCGAGTGGTAAAGCTCTTGGGAGCTGTTTTCGGTGCAGAGTTCAGCCAGGCCGCAGGCAGGGCGAGTCCTGTTCAGGTCCTGCTCTTTTCGCATGAGCTGACACCCTTCAAGGCATGCTGGGTGCGTTACCTGGTTACTAAGAGAAACAGAGGAATGAATGGGAGAGTCAAGCTAATCTGTGGCCATACAGATAAAGGAACAATAACAAAAGAAGGAGCATCAGCCTTTCCCCAGGCTCAGGACTGAAGCAGTCACATCCTGGTCCCTAGTGGACACATTGGCAAACACCACATTATCTGAACTGAGCAATGCTGCCCTTCGAGCTCGGCTGGAAAGGATGCTCCAAGGCAGGACAGAGACACTTTTGCAGTATTATACTGGAAGCGCTAACTAGCAGAGGTACCTCTTGTAACTGTCCTGCAGTCCTTGGATGGGGCGCCCAGAACTACTTGCCATTGACCTAATTCTTACCCCATTGAAGACTGTGTAGACTTGCCCCCAACCGGGCTGGGAGCAGGGTAAGGCAAGGGAGCATGCTGGTAAAACCCATCCTTCCCCTCTTGATGCTCTGCATCTATTATTTCCTGTCTGTCTGTCACTAAGGGATGAGTATCTGGGGGAGGAAAAGCTTTCAAGAGCTTGAAGAAGACAAAGCCACAATACTCAAGCCCGGGGCTACAAGGGAAATTGGAGACAGGGCAAGGTGCATGCAGGCGAGTGGGATGGGCAGCGGAAAAAGAAACAAAACGCGCTCTACCATTATAAAGTCATTTCTAAAAGCAAACTGACCAAAGCATGTAGCAGGGGCTCAAGAGCAATCATTTCTACTTCTGGCTCTCACACCAACCCCTCCTATGGCACTGGGAGACTTGTTGCAGACACGCTGAGTACCCCTACTTTCTCCAGATTTAAGTCCCAGAGTGGGGGCTCTAGGCAGAGGAGAGGAGGGCATCCCACACATCTCAAAACCAGGGTCTGAGCGGGAGGTGACATTTCTCCTTTTCACACTCCCTTGGCATAGGGGCAGAGCCAAAAGAGGTGGCCGATGGTCTCACTCATCTTGGTAGCTTACCCTGGGCCAGCAGGGTCTAGTCTCCTGTCTCACTCCGTGCCTCCACACCTTCACTGGGAGCACACCATGAGCTATGAGCCAGTTCAAGTCTCTGTGGTCTTTTCTTAGGTCTTTGTGGAAGATCCGGTCCCAGACAGCCTGGCAGTCGTCACCAGGGAGCAGCTCCATGGTCAATAGCCCATCTGTCTCTGACTGCCTTCTGTATCTTCCTGTGGTTGGACATGGTGTCTGGGCTTTTCTTCTGTAGCCCGTCCTCGCTCCAGCACTCCATCGCCCTGTAAAACCAGAGGTGCTCCATGGTGTACCACCTCCCCTTGGCTGGAGCGTACCCCTCCCATGGTCTCAGGAGGTGACCTGCAAAAAACTTGACTAGACAGGCTGTTTTGGTTGCTGGCCCAGTCACCAGCTTGCAGATCTGGCTCTTGTACCGTGCCTGCAGGAACAGGTGGCTGTCTGGCACCCCCCTGCCCCGGCCCATTTCTTCTTGTACAGGGTCTTTCTTGACACCTTCTCCATTCTGGATCCCCAGAAGATGCACATGGCTCTCTGGATTCTGCGGGTGACACACTTAGGGGGGTAGGGGGGAAGACCAGTGCGGTGTACAGAAGCACTGGTAGCAACACTACCTTCATGAGTGCCATGAGGCATCCTCCCCATGGAGATGTGGCACACGTGCCACAGACCCAATTTCTGCTTCACTTTGGCCTCCTCCTCCAGGCCCTCCTCCTGCTCAGCTCGGGGTCAAACTCCACCCCAAGGATCTTGACCCCCTCATGGGGGACTGAGACCCCCAGGGACTCTTGGTCCCGAGTTCACCCATGGCCAGGCAGGTGCTCATGCTCACATTAACCTTGGCCCCTGCTGCCACCATGTAGCGCTCTGTCTCCACAGGACACTTTCATAGATTTCATAGACATTAGGGCTGGAAGGGACCTCGGGAGATCATCGAGTCCAGCCCCCTGCCCAAAGGGCAGGAAGTCA
>NW_017728907.1:54784668-54791130 GCF_001723895.1 Crocodylus porosus
AGGTCAGCATCCCCATCACCCGGATCTCCCTGTCCCATAGCAGTCATGGGCGTCCCATGGGACTGATGAAAGACTGACGCAAAGTACCTATTTAATAGGTTGGCTTTTTCTTAGGCGTCAGATCTCCCTGTCCCATAGCAGGCATGGGCATCCCGTGTGACTGATGAAAGACTGACGCAAAGTACCTATTTAATAGGTTGGCTTTTTCCTAGAGGAAGTGCCAGGTGTCTGGCTAATGACAAGGGAGGTAGCGCAGTACGGACACCTGACTAAACATCAGGGGTCCCAGACAGCCCGCTTTGACCTGTTTGTGTCCTGCATCAGGAGCGCCCTGTGGCAATGCAGGTACCTCCTGATGTACAGTCACATTAAGCTTGAGCAAACGGTCTGTGTTAAAACGTTTCTGAGCAAACTCCAGTCCTACTACCGGAAAGTGGTGGGAGAGGACGCAGCCAACTCCACTGGAAAAGGGACACTTGGCACAGGCTATTCAAAGTCCCCCCAGGAAAGGAAGTGGACAGGAAGAACGAAGGGGACAGAGACACAACTAGACCTGGAGACAGCGAGGACAACGATAGGATCAGTAGCAGCAGAAGCGACAGTGATAAGGACAGTGAATGAACTGAGAAGGGAAATCCCAAATCAGGGCCTGAATTAAGGGTCTGTGTTTACGTTAGGAAAAGGCAGAGGGTGGGTGCAGTTATTGTAATGGGTGTGCAGGTTTCTTAACGGTGGTTTTTATAAAGAGGTGTGATGGAAGTATAAAGAGGTGTGATGGAAGTCTATGATTAGAGGATGTGTGTACACACACACACACACCAGCTGACATTTCTCATTTACCTGAGTGCGTACCAGGACAAGCCTCCTTCAGATTTTGCACATCAGTTGGAAGAGAATCAGGTCTGCATATTTGATTCCCCAATTGTCCAGATGGGTGAAAGGATGCAGCAGAGTCCAGATATTTTGCAGGGTGAAGTTTCTAGGCACCTTGCAAAGCTGAGGTAACCTTCGTGAAGTGACCAGGATGCAAAGAGCTGCATGGGGCTGCCTAGGTGCTCCAGGTCAAGGCTGTCCCACATGCAGCCCCCAAAGGGTCAGCACAGGGCCCACATGCTCTCACCTAGTCCACCCCACCCCCAGCTGCTCCTGCCCCAGTGTAGCTTGTGCTTCAAGGGGCTCTGCATCTCTGATGAGCTGAATGGACCCCAACAAGCTCCAGCTGGAGGCAGCACCCTTTCCAAAAATAAAAAAATAAAATAAAGGCAAGGCCTTGAGCAGCACACCCTTAACTGGGCAAGCTGCTGCAAATGAAGCAGTTTCTTAATTCTGTGAACCACTCAGAAACCAGTGACCCAGGTTCCAGCATACTTGCCAGCTCCACAAGAAACCATCAGACTGCCTTGGAAGGACACAAAAAGTTACATATAGAAGAAAAAATGGCAGGAGAGGGGAAGACAAATTAGGATTTCCAGCGACTTGACACCTGCGTTCCAGAACAGTGGCAGGGGCAGGCTGGCTGGCTCTCTCAGGCCGGCAGCTCAAGGAGTCACACTCTTATTTAAGAACGGGCACAACAGGATTCCTGTTCCCCAAGATTATACTTTGAGTTCAAGCAAAATGGTCACATTTAAAACATTTCCCCTCCCGACACTTACAAAACCCTAACAGTCGTTTGTTCAAATTTTCAGTTTGGGGCAGACACCAAACCCACACTGCAGTCCCCAGAAAGGAACAGCTCAGAAAACTGAACATCTGACCGGAGTTGGTTTTGCAACCTTCAGCCAAAAGGCAGCATTTTCAACTGCCACGATGAGAAGTGCTCTCAATTTAGATCAAGAGTTGGTGGAACCAATTTGATTACTGCACCATTAAGAGGACTTGATTTTACTAGAGCAAGATGCCTGGATAACAACTTAAGTTACTCTTTAAAATCAGCCTAAGTTTTTAGAAGTTCAGTGCCTTGAGGTTTGACATAAGAGGTCCCTTTTTGTAAAGGTTCACTATCATAGGGTATTACTGAGCCCTGATTTCTTCAGCTGTTCACATATGACAATGCAGGTAAGTCATAAGGACTAAAATTTAAAACTTTATTTGTTCTATTTGAATTTTTCCTCCTTTCGGTTCAGAAGTTTAAGCAGATATTACAGCTCTAAATAAAACTTCAACATCTATTAAATTAATCCAAATACAAGAACTAAAAGTAACTTTTGAACTCAACCACCTCAGAAAGACAAAGACGACCATTTTACACTCATGAAAGTTAAGTCACTGACATAGCAGAATCTATGCTATACATAGTATTTAAACTGGCAATTGGACAGATTCAGAGAGCTTATAAACATTATTTTCCAGAATTTACATATTACAGAAAAAAATGTAATTGATTCAAAAACCATTTACAATGCTAGTTATTCAGTAAGTAAAAACTTGGGAGTGCTAAAGTGTCTTCAGAAACTGCACTGCAGACAAAGTTAGTGCAAATACCAACAACAACCACTAATAGAGTCTGCATTTGGAACCTAAGATTTTTAAACTCCCATTGCACAATTAACATTCAACACTTTTGTACTATCATATCCCATTCAACAAGGATGTTTACTGAAGCCTTAGGTACATAACTGCATAAAATGCACATCTCAGAACTGAGTTACTACAGCAGATAGAGAGAGCAATTTCCCAGCATCATAAGAGTTCATGTTTTCAAAGCACTGTGCAATCAGCCTTCACAGTATCCATGTTTGAGAACCCTGTGATAGAAATATTTAAGACGTATTGACAGCATTTCAACACAGAGTTAACATTTCTCAATCAGTACCTCTTTCAGTGCTACAGCACACGAAGTTGTTGCACCATTTGATTTAAAGTTGATATTTTGCATGCTGAACATTTCCTGACCCATTCTTACACCTTGAGGAAAACCTATTAAGGTGCAAATAGCTTTGCAAACATTAATTTTTTTTTTAGCAGCACAGTGTATTAGTGTTTCACACACATCCATAGCAAAAGCCACAACATATACGGGGTTCATATTCTAAGAATGGAACCATGATGCATGATCTAGCTAAATGCACAAATCTGTACTGATCATGTAGACACTTCCTAAACTCCTCTTGACCAAGTCTAATTAAAAACAGAACATATATTCTGTTTTTCTCTCCAGAATTCAAGTGTAGCTGTCAGCAGACCACAAAATGCAAAACCAGCATGTTAAAAGGCAAGCATATATCAATTTGCAGAGAAAACAGAATACTTCAGGGCTAAAATGATAAGACCTGCCAGACCCTTAATTATGGGAGTCTAATGGGCAGTCCCTACCCAGAAGTTGTTACATCAAAGAACAGAATTGGGGTGACAATGAGAGATTACAATACTCATAATAATTTCCCCAAGTTGCTGAATTAGAGCTGTTTCCTAATGCAGAGGGGGATGCTGTAGACAAGTCTCATAGCAAATTGTTTGTAGTCAATAAGGAAAAAAAAGCTTACAGTCACTGTTTTCTACACAGTACTATTTTTCTATGTCTGTTTCCAGTTTTCAGGAACCAATGCATTTTGGCAAATAGAATTAAGTGTAACCAAAACCAAAATAATTTAAGGTAGAGTCTGCCAAGAGCTGAAAAGCATGTTGCAATCTGTGTGTGTAAAAAGGATGCATCTACCAGTCTTAATAAGCATTTCCATTTCAAACAAAGTCCAGGTTCTAACTTGCAGTACTGAATTAATGCTCTCTGCATGTTGGCTATTGACACAACTGTAGAAAAAATAGATTTATTTTTGGAAAAAGGGTTGTTCCTGCACAGATGTTAACGCATACAAAATTTCTGCAAATAGTTCTCTAATGAATATTTTCCTCAGTTAACTACAACTGAAGATGCAAAACTAAAAAAGCATCTGTCCACTTTGATTTCTTATACTTTTACAGAGCTAATTCTGAATTTACACATTATATCCTAGAACACAGAAACGAGTTTGATTGAAAGTGCCATGGTAGAAGTACAAAAAGCATGCTTACATATTTTTGGTAAGCAAAAAGGACAAGCTGCATACACTAGTAAAAAGCAGTTGCACATGTTCAGAAACAAATTCAAAATGTCCAATTTTTTTCATGACTACCTGAAATAACAAGATTCCATGACAGACAAATTTGTTGATTGTGTAACTTTATTTGCATTTAAAACACTGCCCGCTAAGCCCCTTATCTGAAGAAACCAACACGCACCAGGATTTGCTAGCACTGTTAGAATTAGTCTATTAAATTCATTTTTAAAAAGCTATTTAAATTGCTGATTGAGCCAGATTAACTTTTGTAGGCAGAGGTCCTGCTTCTTCATGTTCCTCATTCTTGCATCTCACCACAACAAGAGCAGAAGTTGGGTATCTGTTCAGTTTTTGTTCATTCATGTATTCCAGGTCTCCATAGATGCTGAGTTTCTGAAATAACAACATTTATTTTAGAGCTCATTAGACTCTGGACACAAAGTAAAGCTCATTTGGAGTCTAACCTGGAACATGAATTGTTTCTCAATAAGTTTCTACAATCCTTAAAAAGCAGGATTTCAACATACTACCCATTTTTCCATGGCATCTTAACCTCGTGTGCAAAGCCAAGTCTAAATCTAATATGCTTGCATAAAATTAAATGCATTACTGCTTACATAAAATTAAATGTATTACGGGAAGACCAACAAGACGACCATGCAAGAATCTCCTTGTGCAAATTCCAGTTCAGTCAAGCTTTCTCCCCTCCTTCAGTCAGATTTCTGGTATTTACTCACCCTATTTACACCATTCTGTTTTTTTCTTTTTGTTTAAAGACCCCATTACTGCATTGTTTCTCAACGTGTGGTACGTGTACCCCTTGGAGAACGCGAGACATGGGAAGGGGGTACGTGGGTGCTGCGTTTTGGTCTTTGCCTGCTCGGGCCAGAAGTTCCGGCTGCTGCCCCTCCCGCCACGTCCGGTGCACTGGGGCTTTCACTCCCCAGTGTCATCATGCTACTAGATAGGGAGGGAGGCCCCATGCAAGCTGCTTTGCCCTGGGCCACGATGGAAAAAGTGGGACTCGGCTTGAGATGTCGAAGCTGGCAGTGCCACAGTGGGACTCCTGGTTTCGCTTTTGCTGCACTGATCAGCAGGGGGTACGTAAGGTACCAAAAGGTTGAGAACCACTGCCCTAGTAGATTCCACGTGTAATCATTCCAATGCAAGTATCGGCTCTACTCCCAAGAAAACCAGCAAAAGTTGCTACTAGTGAATTAAGGTGATTTGAAGGAGTTTCTGGTTTAGAGCACAGAGAACAGGCCAACTAGAAACTGGAATATCTGGCTTAGCTGGCCAATCAACAATGTGCTGGGGCACTTAGCAGTCAAAATTAATTAGCTTCATTGTTCTGTAGTTATCACTTACATACATCAAAGAGCTATCTACAACATCCACAATCTCACATATTTACCACCATGAAGTACGTGTTAAAAAACTTGACAATGGAAAAAGAACCTTAAGTGTGTCCAATGGACCAGAGCTTTTCAGAGAAAAAATAACGTGAGCAAGAGCAAGGTGCTGAAAGTGACAAGATAAAAAGATTTACCTCGGGTGGAACATATTGCTCCACTGCTGTGGCAACGGTAGCACAACAAATCCAGAGCAGCACCAGCACAGAGAGGACAAGCGTAGTGGTCAAAATCCAACTGGAATTTCTGAAATTTCAATTTCAATTTGAAGTTAGCAGATTAAGGCTGCAGGGTATTTCTAAAAGCCATTTTTCTTGGCTTTGATGTGATGTTCACTAATTTTGAGGTCTCTAGTTCAAATCAACTCTGCACCCCACTAGAAACTTCTGGGAAACTTTCCCCACCTTCAGCACCCAAAGATAAGCAGAACCCAGTGAGTCTGGCAGCCTCCATACTAAACCCTGAGCTACTTCCAATTTCAGATTGTTTAGCACCTGACTTTCATAGTCGGTAGGGTTGGAAGGGACTTGAGCAGATCATCAAGTCCAACCCCCTGCCACAGCAGGAAAGAGTACTGGGGTCAAACGACCCCAGCAAGGTGTTCATCTAACCTCCTCTTAAAGACCCCCAGGGTAGGAGCCAGCACCACTTCGCTTGGAAGTTGGTTCCAGATCCTAGCCACCCTGACCATGAAGTAGCGCTTCCTAATATCTAGCCTAAATCCACCCTCAGCCAGCTTGCGACCATTATTCCTAGTCACTCGTGGTAGTGCTCGGGGAACAGGGACTCCCCCAGTGCCTGCTGGTCCGCCCTGACAAGTTTGTAACAGGCCACTAGATCCCCGTCAGCCTTCTCTTGTGGAGGCTGAACAGGTTCAGGTCCCATAGCCTCTCCTCGTAGTGCCTGCCCTGCTGCCCTTGGATCATGTGAGTGGCCCTCCTCTGGACCCTCTCCATGCCGTCGGCATCCCTCTTGAAGTGCGGCGCCTAGAACTGGATGCAGTACTCCAGCTG
>NW_017728907.1:54791230-54845680 GCF_001723895.1 Crocodylus porosus
AAAGACCCCCAGGGTAGGAGCCAGCACCACTTCGCTTGGAAGTTGGTTCCAGATCCTAGCCGCCCTGACCGTGAAGTCGCGCCTCCTGATGTCTAGCCTAAAATCTGCCCTCTGCCAGCTTGTGACCGTTATTCCTAAGTCACTCCTGGCAGTGCTCGGGGGAACAGAGACTCCCCCAATGCCTGCTGGTCCCCTCTGACTAGTTTGTAACAGGCCACCAGATCCCCCCCTTGGCTTTCTCTTGTGGAGGCTGAACAGGTTCAGGTCCCTTAGCCTGTCTTCGTAGGGCCTGCCCTGCTGCCCCCTGACCATGCCAGTGGCCTCCTCTGGACCCTCTCCATGTTGTTCACATCCCCCCTGAAGTGCGGCACCCAGAACTAGACGCAGTACTCCAACTGTGGCCTGACCAGTGCCACATAGAGAGGGAGGATCACCTCCTTGGACCTGCTCGAGATGCATCTGTGGATGCGTGACGAGGTGCAGTTAGCCTTCCTGACTGTTGGCCCATGTTCATTTTGGCATCAATAATGATTCCAAGATCCTTTTCTGTCTCTGCACTGACGAGGAGTTCCCCAGCCTGTAGGTATGGTGCTGGTTCTTCCTCCCCAGGTGCAGCACATTGCATTTGTCAGTGTTGAAACCCATCCTGTTCTCATCCGCCCACCCCTGTAACTTGTCCAGGTCCGACTGCAGCCTATTCCTTCCTTCTAACATGCCCACATCCCCCCACATCCTAATGTCATCTGCAAATTTGAACAAGTAGCTTTTTACCCCCTCATCCAAGTCACTGATGAAGATGTTGAACAGTGAGGGCCCAAGTACCGAGCCCTGTGGGGGACCCCACTGCCCACATCCCTCCAGGTCAAAAATGACCCATCCACCACCACTCTCTGGGCGCGGCCCTCCAGCCAGTTAGTGACCCATCTAACTGTGTAGGTGTCAACACCACAGTCCCCTAGTTTTTTAAATGAGAACGAGGTGAGAGACTGTATCAAATACTTTACAATAGCTAATCCCTAATCTCATCCACGGTTGGGAAATAAAGTGAAATGCAGCATTAGTTTAACATTGCACAGCAATACCATAAATGGTTTGGGAGAGGAAGCAAGTAATGTTTAATTGAAATTGCAGGGAGAGTTTGGATGAACTGAATAGCAGGGCTGTGTGAAATTGTGCTGGCCACTTCGACACTGTTTCAACTCATTTTGAGGTCGAAACAGCAAAATCGAAGCGAAACAAAGGACATCAAAATAGCCTCAAAACAAGGCTAGTTGAAACGTTTTGAAAGTCTAAAGATTTCGGCCATAGCACTGGTGATGAGAAGTCCATCCAGCTGGGCTGCCTCCCCATCCCCCACACTAGATCGCTAGCGCGGGGATGGGGAGTTTCCCCAGCCCGATGGTTGGGTGAAACGTTGAAACAGCGTCAAAACAGCCTCACTGTCTTGACGAAGTGAAACAGTGAGGTTGTTCTGACTCTAAATGAAATTCGATACAAAACACTGTTCTAGCCAGACCTTGAAACTGAAGTCAGAACGGAACAGTGCCATTTTGCACAGCCCTACTGAATAGCCAGATATCCTGAGGCTAACATTCCTTCTTCTGGGAAGCTACAAATACATGGTCTTTGTCTTACATAGTCAGAATCTCAACTTTAACTTTGCTTCCAAAAACAGGTAGCCTGAATATGACAGACCTTTATCAGAGGAGATTCTACGATAGGGTGTACTATGTGTGCAAGAGAAAAAGAATCATCCTACCCTTTAAGCGTCTACATGGTAGAAGATACATACACGGAAAGACACTTTAAAAAGCTATCATTTTCTTCCTCTTCAAAAAATCTGCCGCGGGTCAGCGAACCTCCTGACTGTGGATCTGCTGAAACATAATGGAACAGACAGGTTTCTTACGTAGGCAATAATCAAAATAAATTAAAAAGCCTCTTATCTCAAACAGTTCCTATCTATAGAGGCAGATCTGTAGCAGGAAGCTTTAAAATGATTCTAGCTAGAAATCTTTACTCCTGGCATTGCAAAGCGTGCATATCCAAAAGTGTTTTAAGAATAGTTCCTTACTGTGGACTTAGATGCCATATAGAGAAGGTAATGGTAACAGGCCAACCTAAGGGAAGCACATATCCATGTTTACATTTTAGCTTTGCAGAAGACTTGGCTTCATATACTGCTGGACAATATTTTTGCAGGTTAGGGGAACAATTGCAAATATTCATTAAGAACCCAAACCAACTTACAAGAGGAAGATTCTTTCAGCTCTGCAGTTTCCTGATCAGCTTGTGGAACATACTGAACTTCTGGTTTTGACTGAAACAACATGAAAAAAATTATAAATATCCTGTTTTTTTGGCATAAAGTTTCAATCTACCTTAAAAGTGAGGCTGTCCCTCTATGACAGTCATTTACATTTGCAGAATAAATGGAAAGGCATATGCCATTCGTGAAGTTTTATTTTTGCTGTACACATTGCAAATTCAGAACTCTACAAAAAGATGCAAACTTGTCAAAAATTCAGCATGCAGTTCCTTCTTGAAACTGTTTCATTCTTCCATGTTTGATAGGAGCAGATGATCAACAGTCAGCACCCAGGACATTTAAACATTGTAAGATGAATTGTAAGAAGCAGCAAAATATGCACCTGGAATATAACTATTTTGCCATCATCTGCTTGAAGGTAGAAAGTCCATGAGGAAGTAATAAAGCTCTGTGCTGAGTCCATCATGTCACTCCAGATGGATCTCACCAGCGTCAGAGGGAAAAGAAGATGAATTCTTGGCATCAAGGACATCAACTGTAAAAGAGAACACCATCTGGTTCTCAACTTTTCTTTTTACAGGTAAAAAGCAATTTAACACTGCTCTCTTAAACCAGGTTCTAGTCTATAGAGGATATTTCTCCATCCTTTCACACACGTTTGATCAAACTCAACAATCAGCAGAAAATAAGTAGGCGGTATTCAACAAACATGTAAGCTTACTTGCTCTTGTCTCAGCTCAGCAAATGGTAGCTGATTCTGGCACCCAAGATGGCAAGCATATTGTTCATCAGACTGGGAATATGCTTCAGTACAGGCTGCAAGGAAGAAAAAATAATGGATTTAGAAAATAACTTAAGTTTTCTTGGTCAGAAACAGAAAACAGTTTTAAGTGCAAGTACAGCTGGGTCAGGGACCTAATGACAGCTTTAAATGCTCCCCCTATCCCACTTGTAGAATGAAGCACAGCAATCTGCCACTTGTGGTACTGGTTCTCTGAACTGAGAAGGGCCAAGTGATCAAATCTAAACAGGCACAGAACAGCGGGTCTAGCACAGCACTTGAGAACAAAAATGATGAACGGCAAAAACCAAAATAAAACAGCAACATCTAAGACTGAAATAGCAAATTCCACAGCAGGATGAGGCTTGGTGTGCTAAGTGGTCAGGCCCTGAATGAGACAAGGAACTATTTATGGGCCTGAGTTTTGACCAACCTTGTCTAATGTGATTTTCCCCTCCCATGTTTAGAAGATTCTGAATTTTGTTCTGGGAGATTGAGCCGAGATCTTGGAAGGAATCAACCGACTCTCGAGACTGGACTGAGCACATCAGCCAGTGGGTGTCACAAAGCACAGTCTCCACCAGTCAAGTGTACAGATGCAATCTAATACATGACTGCATGTAAAATAGGCAGGATGTGGTATTCCAGGGCAGTGCAGCTGGACAGGAGAGGAAGCAATTGTGCAGAGTCATCACCACGCTGAAGCTATTGCTGCACCACCCCTGTTTACGATACGCGTCTTCATGTGTGGTTTGGCAAGTGACAAGGCCTCCCTGGATCACATATGCATACAGCAGACTCTTTCCTCTACAGCTTTAGTCCACCTTTAATAGTTCTGAATTGAATTAGCATTTCTGTATGCTAGTTTTCTTACCCAGATGCCTTTCCTCAACCCCATCTCTTCTCAGAGCTGGCCACTAGCACGCTGAAGGAAGACGGTGCATCATATAGATAAGGCATAGCCCCTTTTCAGTACTGAGTTGGCTCTTAGTTGCACCTGGAATATGCTGGGAGAACTGCTACCTATCCTGCTGTGTGTGGTGATGCCACATTTTCAGTCATCCTTATACAGAGCTTAAATGTTTATCAATTGCTCAAAAGATCCTTGGCTGCAAGTACTATGCAATAATACACTAGCTTTTTAGGTAGTGTGCAAGACAAGTATTTTCATAGCTTTAACTTCTAACATTTGTGCTCTGATCTACCGGTAATATTGAATAGTTGTTGTCATCTAATGCTTTAATTCAAACAAAGAGAGTAGGTAGCTGCATTAGGATTAAGTCAAGTAGAAGGAAGGGTGGAGTTGCATCTTATAGACTAACCAAAATAGACCAATAAAATGCAAATATATTTCACCTTTTAATTCAAACAAGACATGCTCAGCTCCCAGGCTTTTAGCTACATGTTAACCAGAGAAAGCAGCCAAGAGCCTCTTTCTCTTCCCACAGTAAGCAGACTACATAGTTTTCATTCAGCTAAAATTTACAAAGTGATATAGCGTATGGTATACCCAGACTTGTTTTTCCTTCAGCTGAAGTGTCACTTTACAAATAAAAGCTATATTATGCAGAGAAGTTGTTAGAGGCCTGGAAAACAAAGTTAGTCTAGAAGGAAACTTGAGGGGAAGGAGTTAATAAATCTACACATACACAACAGATTGTTAAAGAACATGGGGAACAATTACTCTTTTTTGTCTACAGGCAACAGGCTTAGAAGGAATAGGCTCAAATTGCAGGGAGGGAGATTTATATTAGATATTAAGAAAATCTTTCCAACCACGAGGGTGGCTAGTCAGCAGAACAGATACCTAGAGAGGCTGTGGAATCTCCATCATAGGACGTTCATGTTTTTTGAGACAGACGTCTGTCTGGGATGGCTAAGAGAGGGACGAGTCTGCCAGGAGAGGAGAGAGCCGGGGTGGGCTGGGCATGTGCACATTAGATTGACTCCCTCTTGAGAACACCTTCCAGCCCTATTTTTCTATGATTCTCTGAAGCATGACCAAGACTGCATGGAATAATTAAACAGGGAGACCTTGAAAAACTGTATGGTTTGTTTAACCATTCTACATATGGTCAAACAAACTGCTAAGGTTACACCACTTAACAATTCTGCCATAAATAAATAAATAAATACATAAATATTATCAGATGCAGAAAGTGAGCTGAAAATGTAAGACATACTAGGAAACTGAAGTACCAGTCAAAGAGTTTCCACTTGGCTAGAAAGGCCTTTGCATTTTATACATATGCAGTGAAGCATAAAAGCCCTTATATTAAGTAATTCTGAAAGGTTTTTCTATCAATCAAACTTATACAAACTGAAACAAATCAAGTTTCCTATGGATTTCCACTCTTCTTCCAATATGTCTCTTTACATTACCTCTTCCGGAGAGAAAGCATTGAATTCTTACCGGAGTCGCATTCCAATTTGGTCCGATTCAAATCAATTCCA
The DNA here is from genome assembly GCF_001723895.1 of Crocodylus porosus. Classification (NCBI taxonomy): domain Eukaryota; kingdom Metazoa; phylum Chordata; order Crocodylia; family Crocodylidae; genus Crocodylus; species Crocodylus porosus. The sequence continues at coordinate 54,796,735 of NW_017728907.1, forward strand.
TCATCCACGAACTGACAAATGGAAAACAGTCTGCAGCCTCGCTGACAAGCATACAGTTCCTCTTCCTGGGAAATTACAAGGCAAGGGTTGCCAGACAAAGAAAATCACTATTAATACTCCACCCAAGAAGAGAGTACTAAGAGGCAAACATTACTATTTTTCTGAATACTAAAAAGAAAAAAGCCACCTTGTAAAACCTTCTGCCAAGAACACCAGAAGCTGGACAAACACCAAGCTCTGTAGAGTCTGACACAAAAGCAAATTACAGTTTTTTAAACAGGACTGTGTAACTTTGATGTTGATTGCTCTATTGCAAGCACATGGATTTCTTTATTCCAAAGCAGACCAAGTCTTGAGGAGACCTATTTTGCACGTGCCACCTTACAGCACCAAAGCCAGATGTGCTAAGATGCATTGGTAACAAGGATGACGGTTTTAAAAATAAAGAGCAGGTGCTAAAGGCCAGCAGACCCCATCAGCTTTCACATAACCACACAAGAAACTGACATTCCTCCTCTCTCCATAAAGATTTAGTAGCAGAGTGTTACAGCTTGGAGTCAGAATGAAGATGGCATGACTTTGACACAATTTACCAGGCCACTTATTTAGGATACAATAGAAACAAAGGTAAAATTGTCAAAATAAGCAAACAGAACATTTTGTAGCGCACTATTCCCAATTCACAGCTGGTCACTTATTTGCCAAATGAGCCAGAAAACATTTAATAATCATTGTATTGTCAGGAACAGCATCCTTAAAGAACCAAGATATAACAAGTGTCTAAGTATATCTAATACTTCTTCTATACACGGTACCAAGGGAAAAGATGTTTCAGCAGTGAGGACACTAGTCCAAGACTTAAACTCATCTCTCTGCTCCACTGCACACTATGTGATCTATGCAAGTCACTTTGCATTTCTGGACCACTGTATGTCAGATGGAGATAAGAGCACTTTCCTATCTCACAGGGCACTGTGAAGACACCACCCATTACAGGATTGGAGGTGCTCATACTTTAGTCTTGGAAGCTCTAAGAATCTAAGAGAAATTTATACACAACTATAAGATATGAAGAATAAGAAAGATGGAGACAGAGTTAGATTGTAAGCTCCACAAGCCATAGGCCATCTCTCACTCTTTCTACAGTATCCCAACCAGGACTGGACCCTCTGCAGGCTACTATATTAAACGTGACAATGCTTCCTTATTTAAAAGAGTGCTACAAATTATTACTTTCTTGGGAAAATGGTTTTAATACTAGCAGCACTATGTAATAGAGGAATGAGGCCTTTAAGCATAAGTTCATTTGTGGGTTTACATAAACATGAAAGCTGCACTATTTTAATACCATCCTATAGCATTGTTGACATGAATATCATTTCTTCCCTGGCAGGGAAGGGAAAACCTATATTATTATGAGGAATCTACATTGGTCTAGCCATATTTGGAAGTCTATCAATATAACACTAATGTTAAAAAAAAAAAAACACCCCCAAAACCTCTCCCCTAATTGGAATTGTTCTATACACACAAGACACTGCACCTAAGTTAGATTTCTGTACTTTTCAACTGTGCTTTTCTCCTTGGTATTTTAAAAGCTCTGTTGTTTAGAAACTAAGAAAGCAATAACAAAGCCTATAGAACAGCCCAGACTGCAGAGCTTAAAAAAGAAAGAAAAAAAGCACTCTCTTGCATTTGATATCATGTGAATCTGTTAAAAGGAACTCAAGAACTGAGTCTACTGGAACTGTATTTGTCCTCATGACTGTTACCATCTGCTTCACAGGGGGAAAAAAAAGGACTTTGAATTTAATCTAACAGAGCAAATACAACCCAACTACACAATCACTGCAAATAAACTGCAGCTTGGTACTGTATAATTCAGATGCAACAACATAAGAGAAGAGAGGTCTAAAAGTAGGTTTGTTTTTCAAAACTCTAATGACCTTGACAGCCTTTCTGACAAAAATCTGCTGTGGCAGGTTGAAAGTCATGCTGCAGTGGCTTTGGCACATACAACATGCAAACAGGGATCTTCCTGACAACTTTAAATTAAAAAAAAAAAAAAAAATCTTCCTTTTTAATGAGTTAACCCAAACCATGAATATTTAAAAAAAATAAATAAAATAAAAAATCTTTCCTACCAGCCTTATTTCAAAATTGGTAGCCTGGTAGCAGTTTGAACAAGTCCTGACCATGGACTGAGTAACAAGGACTTGATGGCAACCTGAAAAGGAACCAAAACTGCGCATCATCCACTGTTTTGTTTTGTTTTTAAACCAGATGATCCTGAAGAGTTATTAATATAAAAGCAAAGGCTACTTAAAAAAACCCCAAAAAACCAAAACCCAACAAACTTGACAGCCCTCACACAAGAAGGAAACTATGCTCCAGGAAAGGAAGTGGATGTTTGATCTACAGAGAGTATTTGGGGTGGGTTTGCAAAAACTGTTTTGGAATTGAATTATTTTAAGATTAAACTCTGGCCTTTTTTCCCCACTCCTATCATACCTCAGCACGGGGAGTAATTTTGTATCTAAACTTAACCTTTAGCCCACACAAGTACCTGCAGCTCCCACTCTGTTGAAGTATTTACAAGTTACTGACTCACAAAACCAAGTTATGTAAATGCCTATCTTTTTTTATAAAAAAAAAAAGGTCCACACTGCCAAGCACCCTGCCTTGCTCCTACCACCACATTCACTTCGTGTCTGTCCACCTTCCATTCTAAGCTCAACCTTTGCATGGCTGCAGAGACTAAGCAAAATTAAGACAGACAAGGATTTGAAATGAGTAACAAGTTTTGCAAATCCAAATGACTGCTCACAACTCCAAGGCCTGAACTGATACTGGACTTCAAGGCAAAGGATGATAATTCCTCTTTGCTCTTTTTCTGCGTGTGCTTTCATACAGCACAAGCTGTCAAAAACTAGTGCAGCAGGTGAAGTGTCGTGGGGATGCTCATTTCCCAATTTTAAGACTTCTCTTCCAATGTTCAAGTGCCACATTCATGACATGATTCAGAACTTCTTCTTCTCATCAACAAAGACATTAATGCAAGAGCTAAGAATTGCCATTTACTGGGTCAGACTATAGGTCCATTTTGTCCAGTATCCTGCACCACACTGGGGCAGAGAGTGGCTGCTGAAAGTCAGAGTGAACTGGGTACAATCTGAGCCCCCCCAGTTCCCCTCATTTGCAGCCTCCAGCATTCAAGGTCTAGGAAGTTCTGACTGAAAAACCATCACAACATCAGGTGGCAACAAGTGCCATACCACAATTACACGTTATACCGCTCTGCACCTTTTCAAATGCCTACAAGATGCGGCAAACAAAGCTGTTTGGGGAGGTGCAACAGCTTTTATTAGACCGACCGAGAAGCTGGAGAAAAAGTTCTTCGCAAGCTTCTGGGCACAATCACCCCTCTGCAGGTGATTGTGCTGGAAAGCTTGCAAAAAACTTTTTTCCAATTACATGCAGTCCTCGATTTCCAACGCTGAGTTACAACATTTATAAACTGACACCCTGCTTCAACTTTATGACATCAGTTTTGATTTTACAACGCTTGATCTGACGCAGCGCCGCACCAGCAAACAAGTTTGCTGTGTCGCCCATATCACTGGAGAACATCTATCCAAACATCCTTGGACTCTTTCTTTAAGAAAGCGGATGAGACTCCAGAAAACCCTGCAGCCAGGACGTCCTGAGAAGACTCCAGCTAAGAGCCCTGCAAAAAGTCCAACCAAGAGCCCTTCAAAAAGTCCAGCAAAGTCACCTCAAGGAAGTCCTTCCAAACCAATAGGATTGCTATTTACAATATAAATACATTAATATAGCTATATTATTCATCTATAATTGATAGAGTACAAAAATCTGGGTTATTTTTGGTGAAAATAGGGTACTGAGCCTTGGTTCAGGAACCAACCCCACATTTATAACATCATTTCCTATGGGAAAAATCAGTTCCGAGTTATGACATTTCGACTTAAGACGCAGTTTTCAGGAACCAATTGTGGCGTAAGTCTGAGGGCTGCCTGTATTCATTTGGTTTAAAAAAAAAAAAAGATATTGCATCTACCCAAAGAAATGTGCCTGCCTATATCCTTAGACCAACATGGTGACAACCAAAACCCCAGCTATGAGACATGGCGCCGCCTGATCAAGCCGAGACAGCCTCTCGAAGGAAAAGGGGGGAAAATGCAGGACACGAGGCTACCTGCCCATTGACACCTCAACGCATCGCACGCAACCAGATTTTAAAAAAAAGCGGCCTGCCTTTAGCTCCCCTCCCCTTCCCCGAGAAGCTGCGTTTTTGCAGGAGAGGGCGTCCAAGTCAATGTCTGGGCGAGACACAACAGGACACAAATGCAGGCGAGCGGCCGCAAAGGCCACACAGGACAGGCAAGAGAGGAGCGCGGTGGTCCTGGCAGCCCCTGCACTTCCTCCTTTTGGGGCCGAACGCGGCGATCCTGCGAGGTCCCTCACGCCTAGGCAATAAAGCAGGGCGCGGGTGGCTTGGGAAGACACTGGAGGGAGTGTGTGGGGGGGTGAGGACTGAGGACAAGACAAGGGGTTGGAGCAGCCCCACCAAAACAAAGAAGCGGGGCAGGCCGCCCAGGGGGGAGCTGCAAGCAGCAGGGCCTGGGCGACGGAGGGGGGAGGATCGGCCCAGCCCCGGGGCTGGGCGGGGCTGAGCAGGGCCGGGACGCGGCGGAGGGAGCGGCCCTACCTTGGGGTAGGTGTGCAGGGGGTAGGTAAGCTGGCAGGCGCGGTGGCACGAGGCCGTGCTGCCCAGCACCGAGTCAAAGGCCTCGGAGGAGCCGGCGGGCGCCGTCCAGCCCGCGCCGCAGCCCGCGAGGAGCAGCAGCAGCCACCGCCACAGCCGCCCCCCGGCCCGCGCCGCCATCTTGGCCCTGCGCTGCGGGGAGCAGGGGGATGTTGACAGCGCCGCTTCCTGCCCTCGGGGTCTCGCGAGAACGCCCCACTCTTCCCTCTTGCGGGGCCTGCTGGGAGGCGCAGTTCCCTCGGCTCCCGGCGGAATCAGTGAGGCGGGGCTTCAGCGCCGTGCGGCAAGGGGAAGGGGGCGACTTCCGGGCCGTTGCTAGGCGGCCATGGACCGCTTCGTGACGCGGCGGCCCCGGGCGCAGGGTGGCCCCCGCCAACCATGCCCGGCCCCCGGCGCCTGCCGCCAGGCCACGCTCGAGGCCCTCAAGGTACCGGGGGCGGGTGCAGGGACCCCCGGGATGGCCTGGCTGCGAGGGGGACACCACACAGTGGTAGAAACGGGTCTGGGGGCCGGCACAGCCGGGGTCTCGCAGCGTGTCCCACACGGTCGAGCGGGTCCCCAGTGTGCGAACAGTGGCGACACGCCATTGCCCACTGGCGAGGGCAACCTGCCGCCCTTCCTGGTCTTTAAAACCAAAGTGAGCGATGTTCGGGCTCTGCTTGCAGCTGCCCGGCTAATAACGAGGACATGCAGGCCGCCCTCCGACTTTCGACGCCGTTGGTTCCTGATGACCACGTCCAAAGTCGAAACGTCGTCACCCGGGGCTGATTTCCCTGCGGGAAACGATATTATAAGTGGGGAATTGGTTCCTGAACCGAGGCCTGGTACCCAATTTTCACCAAAAATAACCCAGAATTTTGTACTCAATAATATCATATATAGTGACAGGAATGTATTTTGGGGGGCTCGACCCGATGATCTGCAAGGTCCCTCCCACCCCGTAACTGTATGAATCTATGTATTTATATTGTCAATAGCAATCCTGTTGATTTGGAAGGGCTTCTTCAAGACGACTTTGCTGGACGTTTTGAAGGGCTCTTGGCTGGCATCTTTGCAGGAGTCCTGGCTGCAGGTTTCTCTGGAGTCTCATCTGCTTTCTTAAAGAAAGCGTCCAAAGAAGTTTGGACGGACGCTCTTCAGAGAGATGGGTGCTGCAGCAAACTCGTTCGCTGGCGTGCCGTCAGATCCAGTGTCGTCAAGTCGAAACCGATGTCAGAAAGTCGAAACAGGGTGTCCCTTTATAAATGTCACAAGCACCATTTGTTGCAGGTTGAAATGCCTTAAGTTGAGGGCGGCCTGTAATTAGCTGCTTCGCCCAGCTGGCTCCCTTCATCCTCTCTGTCTTCAGAGACATTTGTCCGATGGGCTTCCCCCTGTCAGAACTCTTGCATAACTCTTTATTTTCCTCGGAGACGCTGGTTATTAAGTGCCCCGCGTTTGGCAGAATAAGATGAAGAATCGCACTTTGCCTTCTAGATCCTTCTGTCCTGATTTACAACAGGGACCTGCTCTCAAGCAATTACCCATCATTTTGGACCATCACATCTTCTGTGCTCTGGTTCATGTCATGATCAATAATTCATGTGTCGATAACAGCCCCATTAGCTGAGATGAAGGCCAATGTCTTTATTTGCCATAAGAATATTCCACGTTCCTAATTACTTTTCTTTTTCCCAGAGAGTTGTGGTGATAGAAGACATAAAAAGATGGAAATCTATGCTGGAGCTTCCCAGTCAATCGAAGGAGAATCTGATCGAAGTCTTGGCGGAATTAAAGAAGAAATTACCTTCCAAGAAAGTATTGCTTTCAACAAAAATAGGTACGTGTTGTTTAATTTAAAGGATGAACATTAGCTTGACTTGAGTCCTTTACCTGAGTCCTTTGTTGTATTTTCTCTACAGATGAGAGTAGTTCAGAAATGTTGATACACCTCTGAAAAAAAAGGGTGGCGGAGAGAGAATATTTTTTAATAACGTTCCTAAACCTTTGGCTTTTCATTGATTAAAATCCTATTAGTAGTAGCCACACAGTCTGCAGGACTTAGTCTGCAGAGCTGCTACCGAGTGGCAGCAACTCGCAGTTAATTATTCACAATTATCTGGATGGTGCCTACTTATAATTAATTGTGCATCACTGTCTTCCATGATAAAACCTGTGGGAGGAGGGGTAAGGTGGTAGATACCTCGGTGGGGATTTCTTCTGCTACTTTCTTGACTGCAGGCATAGGGGGTTGCTCTCCTGCAGACTGAGATATGGGATCCATGTGCAAACTCAAAAGAGTCCTTGGGATTTGCTGGAGGCCTGGGCCATGAACATAGAGCAGCAGTTCCCAATCTGTGGTATGCATACTACCAGGGGTACTCAGACAACCTGTCAGTGGTATTTGTTAACAGATTTATTATGATTTCTTTATCTGACAAAAACTTGCTGGTGGTGCCATTTTAAATTGGTGGTGCGCAGTCTGTCATAGTTTGGGAACAGCTGCCATAGTTTTGCTCATTTGTAGCAGCTACCCTAGTACTCCATCCTCATCTTGAAACATCTCCAGTGCGGAGAGCACCTCCTGACATACTGGCGGGGCAGAAGGGTAGTGCCAGGGAGATGGCTGAGCTCCTCCTCATGCAGTAGCATCCTGTACCTGGAGCAGGAGGGGTGATGTACCCTGCTTCTAAATTCTGTAACGTAATTTGCTGATTTTATCCCACTTCACCTGTCTACCAGGTCTGTCCTAATGATAGATGAGAACAGGATTTTGTTGTACTAAGGCCAAGGACTAATGGTGCCATCTTCTGGCCAATGGTGGTATCAGTTAATATCCAGTAGGGCAGGGGTGTCAAACCCACCATGTGCCCAGGCTAAATCCAGATCATAGAGCTCCTTGCAGGTCAGATCCAACCTGGGGCATGTTACAGCAGTGGCAGGTTCAGACCAGGCATGGGGCATGTGGCACTGCTCTGGGTCTCACTGCATGCCCATGCCAAAGCTGGAGCTGCTGCTGCATGTCCCATGCCGCAGCTGCAGCTCTAGGTTTGGTATGGGGCATGTGGCAACTCCAGCACAGGGCTGGTAGCTGAAGAGATAAGGCTGCAGCAGTGGTGACAGGAGAAGCAGCTGGAGGGTGACCAGAGTTGTATTGGGCCCTGGTGGACATAGCAGTTGGCAGTGGGAGAGCAAGCAAGGCCCAAGGGCCCTGGACTCTGAGGCAGGCTACACCTTCCCTGTCCACACCCTCGACTCCCAGCAGCCCATTGCTAGCCTGGATAGAACAGCTCTGTGGAAAGGACCTGGCCTATGGGCCTTATGTTTGACACCCCTTCTGCTCAGTGTTATATCCCTCCCAGAAGGTGTGTGGCACAGTCCTTGGCTAATACTCTGGGTGTGGGCATGAGTCCCCGATCCTGACTGGAAAACATTAGGATACGAGTCATCATTTTCACACTTACTTGTTTAAAAAAAAATAAAATACCATAAGCATCATGTGATGTATCCATTTCCTTAAAAAGGTTTTTAGAAACTGTTTCTATTTTGTATAGGCTAATGCTGAAGGCTTTATGCTTAGACTGACCAACCTCTGGGCACCTGTATAGCTATGTATTTTCCAATCGCTTCACTATACCTCAGTGACCTGGGGAAGCATTACCCACATTTTCCAGATGGATAACTAAGTGTCCTAGGGCACATCTATGCAGAAAACCATACTCTTTAGCTAATGTACATTAAAATAGGCAAATGCGCGTTTTTCTAGTACCTCACAATACTAGAGGTAATGTTTTATAGCTCGCTGTTGCTGTTTTGATGCCGACATGCACTAGCTACTTGGGCTGCCTGGCCTGTATTGCACTTACCTGCTGTCTGTAACTGAACCAACCCTGTTGCTTTTTCCCAGGTCACACCGTGAATAAGATGCGCAAGCATTCAGACTCTGAGGTAGCCAGGCTCGCAAAAGAAGTTTTCACCGAATGGCGGACGTTCATCAAAGACCATGCAAACAGGCCGTCAATAGAAGTCAGGAGTGATCCCAAGACAGAGACTCTCAGGAAGAATGCCCGGAAGCTGCTGTGTGAAGCTCTGGAACTAGAGGTAATGTTTCTGCTGGCTCTCCTAGCCAAGAGGAGTTAGCATTGCTAGAGAGATGGAGTGAGCTCTGTAAGGAGTTTTGTTTCAAAAGGAGATAATTTTTTTTCTCGGTAAATCATGTAATTGAAAATGAAACCTGTAGTGTTGTTCACACTGTTAGCACATGGGACAGTTCCATTACATAGAGATTATATAGAGGAAAGAGGAAATTAGGAGGATGTGTAGCTTCCCTCTCACATTTCTTAGCTCTGAAAGCTATACTGAGATGTTTGGGTTGTTTGATAGTGCTGTAATTAAGAGCTTGCAAATTAAAATTTATTGCAAAAACATGGAAAAAAGCTCAATAATATATAAAGAGCGGTAAATACCAGATCCCTGAGGTATCATTAAGCAAAAAACAGGACTGGCAGTGAGGCTTAATGATCAACAGGACTATTATATTAAACTCTATAATTATTATCCTTTTGATTTATTTATTAATTATTCTTTCAATAGCTGGCAAGCAGTAGGCACTCAGTTACACAGCAAAGTTTAAAAAAAAATAAGTAAAGTTAAAAATAAATAAAAAGTGTCTGTTAAGTCTTGAGAGTAACCTGTCCTCTCAGGGTGGCTATGGAGTTCGTGGTGTGTTAGAAAGAAGCTCTTCCCTGTTCTCAAATAACAACAGTGGGCCACTCATCATGGGAATGTTCCACAGCGACTGGGTGCTGCAAAGGACTGATCATGCAGTACTCAGCTTTTTCTTTGCAGGTTGCTGGTTTAAACCAGGTCTCTGTGTTCTGGCCAGAGGAACCTGGTGATAGAATCTGAATAGAGAATAGTCAGTGGCTGAAATCTCCCCTCTGCCATGACATGTGAAGGCAATGAATATCATCCCAAAACTGGCTAGTGATGGGCAGAGGCTAAAATTGCAACAGGATTTACCTGCAAAGAACAGTATTTGAAAATGCTGGTCCCCTCGACATGACTCTTCCTACTGCAGTTTTGCCATCTGCAGGGTGAATGGAGTAGATAGGCAGGCAAGGGAAAAGTAGGGAGACCAGCAACTGAAGGGCGGCAAAGGGAATGAGAGAGTTATGTGTAAGGACCATGGTGAGAGGGACCTAGGAATGGGGGACAGTCCAGGTCTCAGTGGACCAAAGGAAGGTGAGAAGAGGAGGAACAAGGACAGGTGTGACTGAGGGGGGCTGAGGAGCAGTACGAATAAAAGGGATGAGACCAGCAGTTGGGGTGAACAGTGCTCCAAACATCTGGAGTCTCCCCTGTGAAACATGGAGCTTCTCTATGACTAATGGCAAAAGTAAATGAAATCCCTTTTGTGGTGGGCAGCGGCCATTTCATTCATTCCTTCCTTTCTTTTTCCAGATTTCCAGGCTGTGCCAAATTACAGGTTTTGGCGTGTGTTGAAGTAATAACTATATAATTAGCATTTAGCAAATCCCTTTCTGCATTCTTAATTACACCTCCTTCCACACAAAAAGCCTGCATTTCCCTTTATAGCACCAGGCAGAGATGCCAAGTGCTTGGAGCATCTTAGAATTGCTGTTAAATTGCAGTCTGAAATAGCGTCCAAGGTGCCTTATATCAGAGAGGTCAAATGTGAGCTTTATGGGGACAGCGCAGAGTAGTTGATAACTGCAAAGCTGGTTGCAGATTAGGTGTCTTTTGTGATGGCAAAGTACTGCCACCCAGCTGGACATGAGAACGAGCTCTCTGCTACTAACCGCATTGCATGGTTCCTTAATTGCGAGGGTGGAATTAAATTGCCCTTCCTGTTTCGCTTGTGATGGGAAGTAGATTTCCTTGAACTTGAGCTGATTAATGAAGAAACTCTGAAAAGCACCAAACTCCAATTTCAATCTACTGGTCTCCTTATTAAAGGCAAGGATCTAATTTTATACTTTGCTGTTTTCAGATTGATCACCCGCTGGCTGAAAATATTGAGCGAGAAGCGTTTCATCTCTCATCCCGTCTCATTAGCGCACCATATCGCAGGACAGTGCGAGCCCTCATCTTCACGTTAAAGCACAAACCTGACATCAGGGTACAAGTCAGAACTGGCACGCTCCCAGTCGCCACCTTTGTAGAAAGCCATAAGAAGTGCTGAGGGGGCCCAGTGCAGAATGCGCAATTCACCTGCCTGCGTCACAGGCTGGATTTAGGAATCCTTTCAGTTTTGAGGCATGCAATGATGCTGGTAAAGTTAGTCCCTCTATCCCACTCTATACGTACAATGTACCAGAAGCCATGTGGGGCAAATCCAGTGGGGGCGGAGGTGATGCTGTAAGTTACGCCTCTGGGTTGGTGTAAATCTGAGGGTCCAAAAATGGGTGAGGTTGCAGCGGGAAGAGCAAACTTATTTCCTTCCTGCAATTACTTTTCCTGCTGTGTGCCTACCTCTTCAGCTGCACAGCTCAAGGTGCCTCACCTACATGTCACTTAGGCCACTGTTTATTTCACATCCGAATCTGACTTGCCTCTCTCCAGACAAGAGCCACAGTATAATTAGTGGAGCTTCTGAGAAGGAGCTATACCTGCAGAAAGCACTGACCAGCTTCATTTGTTAGTACTGAGACCTCTAAATATGCAGGTACTACCAAGGCTGACAGCTTAGCAATGCAAAGTGGCTTGTTTTCACTCCATTCTACAGGCTGGAGAACTCGAAACACCATCCCTAGAGCTGGATGGCCAGCAATGCACTGGGTCCCCAAACGTCATGTATCTGAATGTTGTGGCTTTCAGGCGAACCAGCTTGCATTGTGCTGCGTTTGCTAGACAAAATGCCCCTCTGCTGTGTATTCTAAAGAGTAGCTCATCATTGCCATTAATATCTCATTCCTGATTTACACAAGAAGCCTTGTCTTTCATGAACTGACAGGAAAATTTGTAATACATTCGCTAAATATAATTAACTAGGAAAGTAAATATTCCTTATATAAAAGCTGTTTTCCTCAAAAGGAACAAAGAAATCAGAGCAATTATATGAATCAACTCTTCAACAATAAACTGTGGGTTTTCTTAAAAAAAACAAACCCAGGAAGTGCCTCCAGTTATTAATTGGTGAAAGTATGAGTTGCATTGTTCTTGATATGTATCCCTTTGCATATCTCTGCAGGTAGATAAGAGCGCTGCTTGTGCTAGATGTATGTGGGGAGGGATTTGGTCACAGAACATCGAAGCAAGCCTATACTGCAGGAGTAAAAGTTGGCCAAATGTAGGGATAAGTGAACGTTGCTATCATTGGCTGTGGAAATGGGATGGGGGTAGAGTCCAACATGCCACCACAAGGTCAGGCTGCTTCAAGAAGTACCACTTTCAGTCAGTGGCATGCAGTACAACTGTCTTTAAAGTGCCACTAATTCAACACAGTTTTCACTGTGAAGCAACTGGAGGCTGAGTATTAATTTTGCCACAAGGAAAGCAAACGCTGTCCTAGGTGGCAGTAAAAGAATAATGTAGTAAGACATGGGAGGTACTCATTGGTGGTGGTTAGGCCTGAGCAATTGTAGATGCTGGTTTTGGATCCTTCATTTTAAGAAGGATGGACAGGGTCCAGAAAAAAGCAATGAAGACGACAGAGGCGGGCAGCAAGCTGCATGAGGAAAGGTTGAACGAATTATGGACATTTGACTTGGAGCAAAGGAGATTAAGGGAGGCGTGCCAGCCATTTTTAAATATTTGAAGGGCTGCCACAAAGAAGCTGTTTTCCTTTGCCACAGAAGGCAGGACATGTAGCAGTGGGTTTAGACTGCAGGAAAAAACGGTTCAGAACAAATCTCAGAAAAAACTTCCTTACTGCAAGAACAGTAGAAAAATGGAATGTGCTGCCTCGGGAGGTTGTGGGATCTCCTTCAATGGAGGTTTTCAACAAGAGGTTGGACAGGCATCCTGGACAGATGCCTTGGAAACACAAGAGTCCTGTATTTGTGCATGGGTTTGCACTAACAGATGGTTGAGGTCCCTCCCAAACCTATAATTCTATTCCCTGAATCTCTATTGATGACTTGGATGATAGGATTGAGTGCACACTTAGCAAATATGTGTATGACACCAAGTTGGGTGGAGTGGTAGGCACTCTGGAGAGCAGGGCTAGGATCTAGAATGACCTGGATAGACTGGAGAAATGGTCCTCAGTCAGCCAGATGAGAGTTGACAAGGACAAGTGCAAAACCCTGCACTTGGGACAGGATAGCCATACGCACAGACAAGGGAATGACTGGCTTGGCTGCAGTACTGCAGAGAAGGGCCTGAGGATTATGGCAGACAAGCTGAATATGAGCCAACAGTGTGCTTTTGTTGCAAAAAAATGCCAACAGCCTCCTGGATTTTATTAACAGGAGTGTCACTCTCAAACCAAGGAAAGTGATTCTTCCACTCTATTCAGCACTGGTGAGGCCATACCTAGAGCAGTGGGTCCAGTTTTGGGCCCCGCACTACAGGAAAGATGTGGACAGTTTATATAAAGTCCAGCGCAGAGCAACAACAATGATTAGGGGCCTGGGAGGCAAAACTTATGAGGAAAGGCTGAAAGAACTAGGGTCCTTTAGTCTGGAGAGGAGAAGGCTGGTGGAGAGGAGAAGGCTGGTGGCAGGGGGCAGTTTGATAACAGTCTTCAGATACCTGAAGAGCACTTATAGAGAGGATGGAGATGGGCTTTTCTCTGTGGCCCTAGGGGACAGGAGTAGGAGCAACAGCCTCAAGCTGCGGCAAGGGAAATTTAAGATGGAGATTAAAGGGAACTTTCTGACTATGAGCGTAGGCAAACATTGGAACAGGCTACCTAGACTCTGGGGATACTCCATGCTTGGAAACTTCCAAAAGCAGGTTAGATGGACACTTGGCTGGGATGGTTTATTCAGGGATGATCCTGCCTTGAGCAGGGGGCTGGACTAGATGAGATCCCTTTCAGCCCTACTTTCCTATGACCTTATGATCCAATTGTAGATGATGACATAAATATCTTCTTGACTTGTTCAGACAAATCATAGAGAAGTAGGGCTGGAAGGGACCTCATAAGGTCATCTAGTTCAGGCTCCAAATATCTTTCCATCTCTGTTTTCTTCCCTGGATAGTAGAAGCTGAAGCAGTACTCAAATATTTCTGAAAGATCGAAATCCATCGATGCCAAGAGAAGTTTATAGGTTCTGTTCCAGCTACTCAACCTTTCTTTTTTAAATGACTTCTCAGTTACTCTGAAGCTCCTGCAGCCACAGACTTCCCTTTGCACTGCATTCTTAACAAAGACGTCTTTAAAAGGTCAGTTCTTTTAGTTCATGAATTCGGGGTGACATTTCACATGCACAAAAATAAGGACAGGGTATGTTAGAAAGTGGAAGCTGGCTACTTACAATGCAATCAGATGTAAAGGGCTTATTCCAGAACACAAAATTGGACACATGCGATTGACAGGTGATGATCAGGTAAGTAACAGGCGTCAACCAATTAGTGACACCTTTAAGTAGAGATGGCTCCCAGGTCATCTCAAAGCCACAAGTACTGTTCCTGTAGCTTGTCAACAATATTCTGGGCTATTTTGAAGGTGGTTCAAACTCAGTAGCTTCCGTTTTTTCATGCTCCAAAGTGCAGCTGCTTCCAGCTCTACTTCAGCTGTAGGTTAAGGCCCTCTCTGTGTTATACATGGGTGTGAAACTGGACAATAAGAAAATGAGGAACTTCCAACTGCAACAAATGCCAGGCCCCAGTGCTTTCCCACATAACTTGCACGCGCTCAGTCTGGCGCTGGTGCTCGTCTTAGAGTCTGAGTTTCCAAAAAATTGGCCACTTAGCACTGAACTGAGTAAAATGCAACAAGATCCAGTAGAGAATAACCCAGTATCATGAATACTGTTTTCTCTGAGGCAGTGAAACCACAAATTAAGGCAAAACTATCTCCTTAAATGAACAACCACAACACGTGCACTGGTCTAACTTACACCTGAGTTCAGAGCAGCCTCAGACAAGCAGCTCTTTCAAGATAGTTGCCTACATCAGGTGGCTATTACAGCACCTGGCCACTTAGTGGCAGGAAAGTCAGTAATAGCTTGTTTCCACTGAGCAGACAGCTCTGTCATTGCTCCCAACTTTCCAAGGACTAATTTTACCCCAGATTGGAGCAACTCACACTGACAGACACACTCTGTAGGTTGTGCGTCTTTTCGACTTTTATCCTGATACAAAGTGTCAACATGTCGTGTGTCTGCACCCTTATTTTAGGCACTGTAGAGAGCAAGTCAGTGAATGGACAAATGGCATCCTCTTGCTCTGCAGACTAGCTCCCTGCACGTTCAGATAGGCTGAGTTTGGTTTCAGCCCTCTGGAACCAGCCCAGTCCTGGGTGAGCGAGTCAGAGTCCGTTCTTGTTTGTTAGTAAATGATCACACAGGCAAAATCCAACTCCGTTACACCTGAGCAACCCCCTGAAGGTGACGGGTCTTCAGAGTTTTAAGTAAAAACTGAATTTGGCCATCCAGTACCTTTTAGGCAAGGTGGCAATAGATTCACTCCTCTCACTTGTTCTCCTGGCCCTGTGAATCTTGTATCAGTGTGACTCAGTGGCTCAGCTTCAAGAAGGTGGTTGCAGGGTACCTTCGACCAGGTCAGGGCTGGGCAAAATGTGGCCTGTGGGCCAGACATCGCCCACTAGGCCATTCTATCCAGCCCACGGGGCCCCTAAAAAATTTAGAAAATCAATATCTGCCTGTTATGCAGCCCTCAACAGCTTGCCAACTCAGTAAGCGGCTCTCCACCCAAAATAATTGCCCACCCCTGACCCAGATGCTTCTGTCCCGTACTGGTTATGGCACTCACTTGGGAAGTGAGAGATGGGCTGAGGACATTGAATCCACATCTCCCACTGCCTAAGCAAGTGCTTTAGCCAGTAGATTACAAGACAAGAGATAACCACTGTCCTCATCTTCCTGTATTAATGCAGCCACAGGGCTGCACTTGGCATTGAATTCAAGGTGTTTGGCACTTTCCGTTCGATGATGGAGGCACCTAATGTGAGACCTTCAGTCAGGTGCCTGGCATTTCCTATTGGCTAACTGTAGGTGCTTCTTTTCAGCACCAAAGTTCCCTGCTCAGCACCTTCTGGAGGTATTTCGCTCCCCACATCCAATTTAAGGCACTCTGGATGCCTAACCCTGTTGATTGGATCGCCCTCCTGGGGCAGGCAGGCTGTTGCAAGGTGCCTCACTGAGTTGTATGTACTGCTTTGGATCTAACCTCAAAGGTTTAGGTACCACGTAAAAACCAAATCTATGGTGGCCATCTATAAACTTGCCAGGGGGGACCAGCAGGAAACGGGAAAGTCCCTGTTGCCACGAGCACTACCAGGAGTAATTAGGAATAACAGCCACAAGTTGGCTGAGAGTAGATTCAGGCTGGACATCAGAAGGTGCTACTTCACGGTCAGGGCGGCTAGGATCTGGAACAAACTTCCAAGGGAAGTGGTGCTCGCTCCTACCTTGTGGGTCTTCAAAAGGAGGCTAGATAATCACCTAGCCAGGGTTGTTTGACCGAGTATCCTTTCTTGCCCAGGGCAGGGGGTCAAACTTGATGATCTCCGCAGGTCCCTTCCAGCCCTACCAACTATGAAACTATGAAATCTCCTCCCTTTGAGCTGATTACCTCTGTCTCACAGCAGGCAGCTCTGCTTTGGGGTGCAAGGCCTGAAGCTTCAGGTGAGCATAAGTGGAATTTGGCCCGCTCCCTCGAATGAATGGGATGCCACTGGCATAGAGGCCAGGCACAATCGTCCCTCTTTGGTTTTCCTGCAGCAAAGCTGGCTAAGACCACCCCTCCTCCCGGCAGGAAATCCTGAGAACAGAACGATTGGAGCGAAGCAAGGCACTAGCTTCTCCCTGTAATTCCCATAAATTACAGGCCATTTTCTCCTTTCACTTTTGTTTTATCACTGCTGTGTGGAAGTGTGGTCAATGCATGCCAACTAGACACTTCATAAAGCCAGGGACTCTCCACAAACCTTTGTCCCTCTGGCAGGGGAAGTCCTGTTAGACTAAAAGAACCAAGAGAATCTCCTGGGTGATTCTTTTCAGGATTGCCTTTGGCTAGCTGATTTCCTTCAAAATTGCTCAGTTCCCTTTTTTGAAAAAGAAACTTGGAATAAAATTAAGCACCAGAAATAAACCAGAAAAGAGGTTGTTCTTTTTTTTTTTCCTCTTATAAAACCCAGCCCCCTCATACTTTTAGCTAATGCGATGGGTATATAAATCAGTGCTGACTTGCATAGACAGATACGAACTTTCCCTGCACCAGGCAGAAAAAGAAAGGGAACCTGCTGATGTGAGTCTTTCCTATTTGCTGGCATTGCTTGCACTGGGGGTGCTTGGAGCACTTTGGTGCTGGGGTAGGGGTGGGATATGAACTGCACAGCAAAGAGAAGAGGTGTGGGTTCATCCTCCTCTCCTGGTGCGTGCTAGAGCTTCCCTGCCATGCTTGACTTTTTATCCCTAGCTTCTGGAAAGGAAATAGTTTGTCTCTGGGATGCACCAGGTGGCACCAAATGGCAGGTATTTACAAGTCATTTCCCCAGGGCAGCGATGCCCAGCCAGCACTTCATCCCTCTGCAGATTACTCAGGTTGGGCAGAAAGGAGGGCAATAAGCCACAGTTCAAACTCTTTGCAACAGGGCAGTGCACAGTAACTCTCACTTTTCTCCAGAGGCTCCTCTGCAAAAGGCGCAGGCCAGCAAGCCTTTCATGTGCAGAATTCCCATGCTTTCCTGGGAGTTCTGGGTGGGGGCAGTTACAGGATCAGGCCCACAATACATTGTGCTGAAGCAGTAGTAAAGCTGTCATGGAGCCCTACTCATCTGAATGAAACACAGGGTTGTACC
Source organism: Crocodylus porosus (assembly GCF_001723895.1). NCBI lineage: Eukaryota > Metazoa > Chordata > Crocodylia > Crocodylidae > Crocodylus > Crocodylus porosus. Next base: position 54,814,455 of record NW_017728907.1, read on the forward strand.
TGCAGTTAGTATCTGGACCAGGGGTGATACCTGCCCCACCTGATGCTTTTGTGGCCCTTATTAGAGTCTGCAGAAACTTGTTTAAAAAGACTGATTAGAAGCTGACCTAACCACTGTAAAGAAGCTGGGTGTAACGGATGCAGTTGCATCTGCCTGAGTCTGCCGGCAGCCTGGAACAATGGATCTACACCCTGTCTCACCTCTTTATTTCATGGGCTCATTAGTGCCAACACGGCTCTTGAATGTCAATATTAACTACTTTGTGACTGGTTATATTAGCAACAATTGCTGTGGGGGCAGAAGTGTGAAATGGTGGGTGGGAGTGAGGAGTCACTGCCGTGAAGGAACTGGAAAGGGATGGAAGGAAGAGAAAGGCGAAGTGGGGAAAGAAGAAAAAGAGTGGCTGAAGGAGGCATCCATTGAGCAGGCATACTTGCAACCCTGGGTGTGGGGAAGTAGATTTTTTCCAGAGCAGTGCTAACAGCCTAACAGATGAGAAACGAAAGCACAGGGCTACATTTTGTAAGGTACTGAGGTGCTTCTGGCCAGCAATACATGCCTCGCTTTTCCCTGATTGCATTGCTAATCTCTCTGTCATGGCAGTGGGAGATCTGCAGGAAGCCCTCCATCTCCATCCCAGCTCACAGATTGCTGTGGAGCCTGAGGTGCGGCCCACTGAGCCCCCTTTGATTCCCATCCGCCCACTATGATTATTCCTTACTTCATCCTTCACCCTAATTCTGTACCATGCAGCTCTTGTGTGTTGCCAGTGGCTGAGCTGAGACAGGAAAACACAGCTGTTTGCAAGGCCTGCTTATATCCAGCTGAAAAGCTGTTCTCTTCTACAGGAGAGGAAACTTAGGCAGAAAGGTAAAGGGACTTGCCCAGGGACACGGAGGGAGGGAGTCAGTGCCACGATCAGCCCATAATTAGAAGCTTTAATTCCCGTGCTGGCAGACCACTAGAAAGTGCCTGCGATCCCTGTCAATTCGACTAGATTATGGGATAATCTTTGCCAATTATAAATTATTATACATGGTGCAATCCTCTCCCCCCGCTAACGCCCTGGGAATGCGCGGGCATCTCTTCCCGGCGTGCTGTATTAGCGCTCACGGGGGTGCAGCCTTTTCCTCTCTGGCCAGTTGGTGTAGTCTCACGAGGTCAAACCCTGGTCCAGACCCTCGTGGCAACTGGACTGGACAGACTGGGAAGAGGCCTCGGAGGGTGAGGGCCTATCATGCAGTGCCAGGGTCTCTGCAGAGCACACGGGCTGCCAAGAGTGCAAGGCTTTGCCTAGCCCCTGAGCTGGGCAGTATGGCACTCAGGATAAAAACCCCGCTTTCCATGCTGCTCTGGGGAAGGAGCTCCGCTGGCTCCTCTGACAAGGCTGCACTAGCACGGCTCCAGTGAAACACCGACAGAGCTGGTGGGACAGATAGGGTCAATGTGCGATAGTTTCCGGCAGACTTTGGCTCTGGTAAGAAGCCTGGTCCAACGATCCCATCGCAGCAGCAAACGGGTCAGCGTACGCATTAACCCCAGGATATGCTGCTCACAGAGAACATATCTAGCCATCAAGAAGAAGGGGAAAAACCAACCCACGGTATTTCATCTGCTTAACCATCCACCATGGAACAGCTATCTCTTTCCCACTGTGAACTGCACACCCCTTTTACGATGCCAGGCTGTTGGAAGGCCTCAATTTTCTGCTTAGTAAATATAACTCAGGCCGTGCTGTCCAGTGCAGTAATGGATCGCCCGTTCTCTGGGAAGCACAAAGCCCTGCAGAGGCAATCCTTAATTAAGTAACCTCCAGAGGCACCTTCCAGCCCTGCTGCTCAAAGTCTCAGCATGCTGCAGCAAGCGGTGCACCCATTTTACAGAAAGCTACCCCAAAATGCAGAGCAATGACTAAGCTCCTGCCAAAGCCACACTAAGAGCTGGAGGCAGAACCCAGGAGTCCTGTATCCCGCAGGGCATCACCAAACAGGTCGGTTGCTAAAAACCAGTTCATCTTATAATGGTAAGAAAGAAGGTAGTCATTAATCATCACACTGCTTTGCCTAAGCACAGACAGTCACTTGGGGGAAGCATCTATCCACCACAAAACCCCAGTGATTGCTTGTGTTTGAGTGGAGTGACACACTTTTTTCTTCACATCGTGTACCAGACTACTGAGGGTGCGGGGGGAAGGAGGAGGCTACAGAGGCACTGTTTCGATGCCATGGGCTGCATTGTTAGGGAGCTGAAGTGCCGGAGTTTTTAAATAAAGCTAGAAACAGAGCTCTCGGTAGATGCTGTCACTGCGTTTTTAATTGTCCGTATGTTGCATCCATTATGTTTCCCCAGATGGCAGGGCTGCTTAACTACTACTTCCTCATCTGTGCTGCGATTGTGAGGATCTCCAGCCGGTACCTGGAACCGAAAGGTAAAAGCCACTGCCTTGGTACCAAGCACTGAGAAGTTGTAGGGATTCACCACAGTGCCCTGTGAGAAATGATCTGGGCTGCTGGGGAGCAAGGGCGGTGTGACCAGAGGGAAGGGAGAGCCCCTTCCTTTACTGGGCTTAATGGGGGGACCCCCAGGGGTGGCTGTGATACTATGCCCAATCCTGACCAGGGCCCCATGTTGGTCTGTGTTTGTACAGCGCTGAGCACAAAGACAGCCTCTCTCCTGGAGGAGGCAGCAGCATTTAGTCAGATGCTGATCAGAGAGATCATGTGTGTCGCGGTGACGGGCCTGGATCCCGGCACACAGCAGCTGCGGGTGTTGTGCCTATAAGGCAGCAATAAGCAGCACATGGGAACCTGATCCTCAGTGATTAAGAGCACTGTGCAGCTGCCCTGTTATTCTGGCTTAACAGCAGGAGCCAGACCCCTTAGGAAAACATGCAGTTAAGTATCTCATTAGTGTGATGAGAGCCACTCTTGAACCCCTGTCTCTGACCACAGCTTGCCCCTTCTGTATCCTATACACAGGAGCAAGTGCACAGGGGGCTGGCTGCCGGCTACTGCCCAGGATGCCCCGTGCACCACCTTCCTTGCTCTCCCCTTGCACGGGACATGCCAGCCTGCTGCCCTGTAAGCAAGGATTTGCAGGCGCATAGGGATGTCCCTCTGCCTCTGTTTGGCCAGCTGGGGAGGGAGGGAATGGGCCTTCGCGTGGAGCAGGGGAGGTGGAAGGCCTCCTGGCCAGTGGCAGGGAGCTGCAGATGGGGCGATGTGGCAGCATCTGCTTTTGTTATCTGAGACTCAGTGCTGTGGGCAGGGGGTTGTAGCTACGCAAATATAGGGAAGAGAGAAGCACATGCACGGGGACCTTGTGGCCTGAGCCAGGTCTGGGGGGGGGAAGAATCACTCACAGCATGCACGTGCTGAAAGCCACGATGCTAAACAAACCAACTCTGCGGCCTTCCCGCATTTCCTCCTGTCCCGGCTATCAAAAAGCTACTTTCCCATCTGACATATTCTAGGCCTGGAAAAAAGAAACGGTTCATTTTAATCAAAGCAGAATCGCATCTGGAATCCTACTTTGGGGCTCTCAGCTTCTGCGCTCTTCTGCACTAAAACAGGTAGACAGCTGTTCGCTTCCAGATTTAGAACAAAACGAACCCCAGGTTGAGATTTCACTTGCCAAGGTTTTAGCCTGGAGTAAATTTAACAGCTACATTAAAAGCCCCTGAAATAGAGTCATAGCAGCAGCACTCTGTTAGAGCCCTAACTAGAGGAGGGAGGTGAAAACAGCCTGGCTGTGATGCAGGCTAGGTAGAGATGCTCTTCCAAACACATTTCTGGTTTAGGCTGAGAAGAAGGCAGTGTTCCCTCCTGGAATATGTGGGGTAAAAGTGCAGTAGGAATATTATAGCTTTTTGAATGCCAACTTCTCTACAAGGAGAGGCTTCACAGCATTACCAGTATGATGTTGCCTACGTCTGGTAGCAAAAATGAATGGCAGTCGGCACGACTGATGCAATAGCAGCCTCCCCTCCCCAATTTTCCCCTTGTTATCTCCAGGAGTGTCTTCCCACTTCAACCTGCAGTGTTTCATGCTTTATCCCAAATACATGTCATGCCACTGGAGTCCACAGGATGGTGCTCGGCCCAATGCAACTTTCCACCTCAGGTACAAGATGAGGTAAGGAAAAGTGGACAGAAATTTTATCTGAGGCACGAAACACAATCCTCAGCGCAGTACAGGCTCATGGGAGAGCCCACAACTTTGCAAGGGCTTACAGCAGGCTAGGATGCAACTCTTGCTTGGGATTGTTTCATTTTCTGCATTTGGTTTTCCCCCCCTCCATTAGTGTCTTGTGTGCACTGTGGGCTGGACTGGACAAGCAGTGCAATGGCTGCATTGCACAATCTCTGAAAAAATAGATGGGAGTGATAATAATGGTTTAAGTGTCTTTCTGTTCACATATTTGGCCCTACAGTACAGATGGGTCTTCTAGAGCTTATAACGTGCTACTGTGGGTGCTTGACCTATTGCTGGTGTAGTCAGAAAGAAGCAGCCCCCACTTCGTGTGTGTCTGTGAATCACATGCATTGGTCTGACCCTCTTTAACTACTCTGGCAGGCGTATACAGGAGGTAGGTGCCTCAGGGATGGGTGTTAGGAGCTGGACATACCAAATACACCTTGCCATGCCATCCATCCAGATGGTTGTCCTTAGGAAATGGCTGGCAGCACACAAGCATATTCCAGCAGCGGTGCAATGGGTTGAGAAATGAACAATAGAGACTCGGGTGCATGCAGGTCAGGATGCTGCAGTTTTGAAAAGAAATACTGTACCTTCTTTCAGATGAAGTGCGAGATGAGGGGCAGCTGAATTAGACCTTACTGCAAAGAAACCTAATATTTTTTCCCTTTGGCTCAGGGGAGCAACAGAAGTTGAAGAGTGCAAAGACTACATCACCCAGGGCCCAAACTCCTGCTACTTCAGCCGTGTCAACCTGTGCCTGTATTTGACCTATGAAATCTGGGTAGAAACCACCAGTGAGACGTCGGAGAAGCTGGTAGTTAACACCGAAGACATTGGTGCGTGCGATTTGAAGTATCACTGCTTGATTGGTTGGGTCTCTGATTAACAGCATTCTCAGCAGACAGGAAATTAAAGTAAATTCTCACATTTAGGGCCTGATCAAAGCCCACTGGAGTCAATGGAAAGACATCTAATGAGTTGAACGGGCTCTGGATTAGGAGAAAGGAAGTCTGTTGTAGTGGTCTTACTGGAGCCTGGAACAAGTGAGCTATTAGTTCCCTCTGGAGTTGCATGCAAAGCAAATGATGTGTCTTGGGTCTGGTCAGATGGACTACGTACCATGAGATAAAGGGGAGACGGCTTTTACACCATGTCAGCTCCACTTCTGCCTCATGGTAAGTGGTTTGTCTGCTTCCCCATCTACCGAATAGAGATCACACACCTGACCAGGGTGAATGATAATTGTAACTTTAGGTCTGTGCAGTCATCTGAAGAGCTCTTCCTGTTCAGGCCTTGAAGTGCTCTTGCTGTTCACCACCCAAGCCTCATCTTCGATAGGGAAAGGGTGGAGCTCTGACTACACTGTGTACCCCACACGGGATTAAAGTCCCAGGGTGGACAAAGCCACTCCGAGTTTCGACATATGGCAGTCGGTGGAGAGTCCTTGCACCTGCACAAAGGGCCTTTTCCATGCTAGGATGTTAACCTTGCGCTGCTAGACCCTTGGTAAAAACCTGCTTTATTTTCCACGGGCCCCTTACGAGAGCAAGTCACCCCACAAGAGCACGCTCTGCTTTAGCGCTCTCAGCGTGAAGCTCACATGAGGACCAGCTGTTCCCCGTGCTCAGAGCCCAGGCCCCACCTTTGCTGAGAAACAAAAGAAACTTCAGCCAGCACTACAGCTGTCTCCTTCTGCGGCAGTCCCTGGGGCCAAACAGCAGAGGAGGCCTCCACCCAGGGGGCAAGTGCCTTAGGGTGCTCGTTATCTTATAGGACTCCATCCAAAGACTGGAACAAGAGAGACCCCTGCCTTCAGGGCTGCTTATGCTAATAGGTACCCCCTCCGCCCTCTCCCCACCCCTCCAGGGAGCCTGCTGGCTTCAATACAGCCTTCTACTGATTGCCTGCACTGCTGCTGCTACCGTCTACCTGTATTCCCTTTCCTCGCTGCACAGATCTTTCCCGGAGGGGTGGGGGGAGCACTAACCTCCTTCTAAATCTTGTGCCATCGAGCCTGCCCCCGTCCATGTCTTGCTTCTTGCCTCTCCACCTCTCAGGGGCTCGGCTCTGCAGCTGCTGCTTGCCATCAGCTTCCAGTGAAGGCAACGGGGAGGTACTCGCGTGCAGCTGCTCCAGAATCAGACCCTTGCCCCTCAGGTGGAAGGCCAGGCCCAGGAGGGTCTTGTAGAGCCGTGCTAAAAAGGGCTAGAAATATGTCAATTTGATGGAGCTCGAGGGGGAACCCCCCCCCGCCCGGGTGTGCCCCATCTGTGAGCTCAGGGTGCTTGTACATGTGACGCCATTACCACGGACACGTGATGAAAAGGTCACTTTGTGTGGCTTAATGGCATCACGCTGTACATGTGCAAGGGTTTGGGGGGTTTTAAATGAGTTTGCACGTCGTTTAGTTTGCAACATTGCAAACTGCAACGATGCAGGAGCCAGCTCGCCTCCCCCCTGCCGTGGGAGAGGCGGGCAGGCGCCGGAGAAGGGAAGGATCGGGCCCCTCGCCGCTTCTGCTCGGACTCGGGGTGCCTGGGAGGCAGGAGTGGGCGCAGCGGTCTGGTCCCTCTGTGTGAACCGCAAGCTCCCCCACTTCAGGGGCTGTGTTTTAACACCAGCCATATTGGAGAGGTGCCTAAGCCCTGTCTTTAAAGGGCTGTAACATGATTCATTAATGCGATTCCAACGCAGATGGTTGCTAGCTACCAAGGCAGGACCAAATGGTATTGCAATACAGGCAGGGCACTGCTGAGCCCTCACGCAGCCCCCTGACACTGAGAAATGTGCTGCGCACACAAGCCCCTTAGGGGACCCCTTTCTTCCCCCGTTTTTCCCCCTGGACAGCATGGTAATGCTACAAGGGAGATGGTGGGTGGCAGCTCCTGAATGTCAGGGACCTCTTTCAAAGGCAGTAGCGGCTGAAACGCCCTGACACTGGCGCTGCTTTCCCTCCCATCCCTCACTTTTGGCTGCCAGCTTCTCTTCTGTATGAGCCGCCTCATATATTTTTTTGTTCAGCCTTCAGCAGCGTGCGCCACCCATCCCCCTCCTCTGCAGAGCGAAACAGCTCAGCCTTTTCCTAGGCTGGTTCCTGTGACTTGATTCAGTGCCAGGTCTGTGGGGGGGTGGGGGTGGGGAGAGACTCGCACACACACACACGCACACACGCCGTGTGCTAGAAGCCGAGTCTTTCTGCCAGGGACTGAACCGGGTACTTCTGTGCCGAAACCAGCTTGTGCCGCTCAGCAGAGGAGGGAGAGGTCTCCTCCCCTGACCCGGACACCTCTTCTCTAACCCATCAGCTGCCAACCTCTGCCCTTTTTCAATCAAGGAGGTTATGAAAACAAGCAGAAACTGGAGAATACAGAAAACACAGCAGCCCCTGAAGGAGGGGGGAAAAACGCTGCCACCAGATTGCAAAGGGCGGCCTGCTAGTTCTCCCCGTGCGAAGCTATGAACGCTCACAGTCGTGACGCTTTCCTGCCTTATTGCACCCACAAGAATGACATTAGCACCTGCCCCCGAGCACGAGACACGGGCTTTGTCACATGGGGGGGGCGTCTTGCCCATCCACAGGCGAGGTTTTGGGAGATTTCGCTCAGCTCCCGTCCAAGTAAGCCCGTCTGAGCGCATCTGAGTCCATGCTCGTGTCCCAGCGAAGTCAGGCTGGTGTGTAACCGCATTCCCCAAACTGGGCTTTCAAGCAGGAGAAGTGAGCTGTGTGGGCTTGTGCCGCTGCCCGACTAGGAACGGGAGCCAAAGTCTAGGAAGGGTTCGCCCAAGCCTGGTGGTTTCTGGCGCTCATCATCAGTTCATTATTTTTGGTGGGTATTTGGAAAGCAGAAGAGGGGAGTCCCTACAATCCCTGTAGCGCTGCAGGGCCTGACCTACCCTGGCAGGACTTCCAGGGTAAGCGAGGAAGCTGCCCAGTGTCTTAGGACAGCAATGTCAGAAATGCTGCTGGTCAAGACAGGGCAGGCCCGTGAGTTTTACTGCCAGCTGCTCCCTGGTTTGCTTTTAAATGACAAAGCTCCCAGGCCCTGCTTAAGCTGAAATTCAAAGGGGAGCTGATTCTCTGTACCCACCACTGCACCATTGGCCTGCCAGGTTTACATGGAGAATCACCCTGTTAAACTAAAGATACTAGTAACATTTTGGAGTGGTTTTCTCTTGTTTGTAGAGACTAGGGATCAACTCATCAGGGATGTCTAAGGGAGCCTGGACTTAAGTCGCACTGTCAAAAGCAGCCAGGCCTCGAGGCCCCCAACTTGTCCTCAATGGAAAAAGGGCATCTAAATCTCTTAGATACGTCTGAAAATTTGACCCTGGACCACAAGCAAACTTCTGATCTCGTGCAAATACACACAGGACACACAGAGGCCCACTATGTTCAAGTGATTTGATTCCCTTATCAGATTTTTTTTTTTAAATATACAGCCAAAACAGAACCACCGACAGGCCTGACCACGGAGGGATTTGGCACCCACCTGTCTGTGGAATGGCAGTACCCGCCGGGCATCGCTGCCTCCTTCTACCCATTGGTGTTTGAACTCCGGTACCAGGAGCAGGGGAGCAGGGAGTGGAAGGTGAGTCTACCTCTGTCTTTAGGCCTGACACCACCACCTGTGCTTGTAATGCAACACAGGAGAAGCTTCTCTCATACGAACCATGGGTAACCATAACTGGTTGGAAAAAACTTTGAGCCATGTCAGTCTGTACGGTTCCCATGAAATGCAAATGCAGAATGAAAACAGGGGAGGAGGCTTCAGAAGACGCTGTGTTCAACCCCGGGACGTGCTCTGTCCCAAGGAAAGCAAACTTCATGAGCAAACTCACCCCTGCCCAGCTCTCCAGACTGCATTCGGCTTATACGGGTAATGGATCCGCCTCTGCAGTCAGCATCTTAGATTACTGACTTGTGACCATACAGCTCTGGAAAGGACTGAAAATTTCAGCCCCTTTTGGAGACAGTCCTGTGTTTGGCCAGGAGGATGGGCTAGGCAAGCAAACCATCCCTTAACCCAGTGATTCTTGTACAAGAAAAGCAAAAAGACAAAGAAGACACAATCAGCTTAAGTTTCCAATGGAGAGCACAGCTTTTGTTCCTGCCCCTCTGGTGCCATTGCAGGCCAGAAAGCTACCTTCCGCGGGCAAGGGAAGAGTCTTCTCCCAGCCCAGGCAGGAAAGAGACAGCACGGGCAGCCACTTCTCCCTCGTCCTCCACTCCAGCCAGAGCACGAGTGTGTCAGCACCGCGCCTCGAACAGGTTGTGCTCCCGCTGGTGTAAGAGCTCCTCGAGAGTCACCAGAAAGCAGCGTGCTTTGGAGCACCCGTCTCGCACGCCGTAGGCTAGGCTGGGCCCCCGCGTACGGGTGCAGCTCCACTGACTAATTCCCACTGACCCGCCACTGGTCCTAGGTAGCCTTTCCCACTGCTTTGTTTGCAGACACATGACAAGCACAGCAGGTGACACCGGTTTCGAGAACCGTTACCGAAGGGGGCGGCTGCCACGTGCGTGGTCTGACTCGATTGTTTTGTCAGGATCTCAGTGCCTGCAGCATATTCTTCTGCCGCTAGGTGACTCTGTGCGCTCTGTACAATGCCAGCCAGGTTGGAGGCCCTGTAAACAAAGGAAATGAAGCCTTTTTTTCTTGCACCATAGTTTGGAGTTGCTTTCTTTTCCTGCCTGCCTCCTCTGTAAGCCAGACTGTGACTGCACAGCCTTCCCCCGCTGTTGCAAGCAGTGGTGTCTGAGTAGAGCTCAGACCCTGTTTAAAAGCAAGCCTCTCCAGTTACACACTCGTTTCCTGAGGTCTTGAACTGGGTTGCCTGGTGGAGCCAGCCCAGGGCATGGCCTTGAGAGCACCTGAGCTCTTATAGTAGCCTCTGACAGCAATGCCACCCGGCCTTGGGCTTGTCACATCTCCCTGCCTCCATTGTATGCACAGCCAAGCCTGAGAAGCGTTGGGGAGATGCTGGGTGTTATTAGTACCCTCCTTCCGCTCTGTTAATCCTTGTACCAGGCATACAGAGAAAAGGAAGTGTCCTCTGGGGAAGAGAAGTGAAAGTCCTCAAAATAGTCCTTGTTCTTTCCTCCCTGTTAGAGAGAACCCGACGTGGGTGAACAGATCAGCTACTCCCTCGAGGACGTGACACCAGGCACCACGTACCGCCTCCAGGTTCGCTGCAAGCACGCAGATGGGACGGGTTTCTGGAGCGAGTGGAGCGCTCCCATCACAGTCCAGTTTGGATGGCACAGCACAAAGCCAGCACCCGATGCCGAGCCGCAATAGGGGGGCCACCGCCTTGGAGCAGGGCAGTGGCTCAGCCAGCCTGGCACGCTACCCCACCATGGCTAGAGCAACCCCACATCTGAGCCCCAGGGTCTGCCAGGCCCTCAAGGCAGGCGAGTCCAGAAACTTTCTGTGAAAGCTGTTGCTTCCTTTAAAATCCCAGAAACCATCAGCAATTAGGTGCTCTTTATTATTATAACTATTATTATTAGCAAGTACAAGAGCTTTAATGTATGGCGGGCTGTCTGGAAACACGTATTAATACGACATCACTCCAGTGCCCAGGCACAGTGCTTTGTGCATCTCTACAAGCTGTCAAACTTGACAGGCAACCACTGGCCACCTCTACACTGGCAAGCCCAGCAGGAAAAGGTTTTCTGCATTTCCTTTCTTACAGCATCTTCTAGATACTCTGTGGGCTTGATTCCTTTCTCAAAAGCGATCCCACCGGAGAGGTCAATCGGGGCTGAAAAGATCATGGCAACATGTGGCTTGCCACCATTAGGCGCCAGAGTCATCGCCACATGGCACGAACGGTTAGGGGACAGCGTGTCCAGAGCTGTTGTCCAGTCCGCCTGCAGGCTCCGGAAGACAATTCCCCGCTGTTACATACTGCTCATATTTGGGAGATTTTTTTTCCCCTGTCTTTTCTGCCACCACCAAAGCCAGAAATGTATCACTTCTTCTTTTTTTTTTTTTTAAATGCAAGCTGAGATTCAGCTGAATCTAAATATGCCACACCAGCCCCATAAATAATTGAGGGTGCTGGGTGTTTGACATGCTGCTTAAGGAAGTGCTGGGATACCATTTGGTTTTATGACCAGGTTAGCGTGGCAACCTGGCACTTATAAAACATGCCTGGAACAAGAGACACGGTGTGACTCTCAACTACCCGAGACCTGCCTGTGTGATACTGGCCTTTAAACCCAAGGCAGACCCATCAAATAGCCGCTACAATAAAAGCATCATAAATCGCTACATTTATATAGCATCTAGCGACCACAAGGGTCTCCTGGCATCTCGCAAACCAGAGACATCGCTCCAGCACCGCTCGGATTCAGCCGCTGCCGGACTGGAGCGGAGCAGACAACCCGTGCACAGTAAAAGAGCAGGGCTGGGGGGGGGCGGTGTTTTTCCCCCCGACTTTTATTTAGATGAAAAACGTGCTGCGAGCTCTAGCACAGCCATGCAGGAAGGAGGTGGCTTCAGCTCTCAAGGTGTCACCCCCATGACCCAAACGCAGCAAAGCCTGTCCACAGCATTACTATCAGATGGAGGAAGAATCAACCCAGCGTTACTGAGACTTCTCTCCTGCGACGTGCAAGGCCCAACGGCATGTTTAATGAGCACCCCACCCAAGGTCGATTAGCATTGTTATGAGCTGAGGCATCCAGTGATTAAGGTCACCAATTTCTGGCTAAGCTCGAAACCAAAACCGTGTCTCCTGGGTGCCAGTCTAGTGCTTTACCCACAAGACCATCTTCCATAGGCTTCTAAGGAGCGGTCTCTAGGGGTCTCTGTGCCCAATGTACCTACCTTCATCTCATTAAGGCAGAAAGCTTCCTACCACCTCAGTGGCATGGTTTCACGTTTCTGCATCCACAAATTGCTGCAATGAGCCACGAGTGAACCCCACCTGCACGAGTGCAGAATTAACGACGTGCCTGGCTAGTGTGGGGAGAGGCACAAAGAGCAGAGCTGCATGCAAAAATAATTCTCCAGGCTTGGCAAGGCATACAACGGCTGCACAGCAGACGACAACTGCCCCAGCGGGGAACCCTCAGTGACAAACAAAGCAGCAAAGCCGTTGTGTTACCCACAAGAGCGTCCCCACATTGCTGAACATTTACAAACTCTCAAGTAGTTGCCATCACACCTCCCCTTCCCCTCTCCTAGCTCAGGGGTTCAGCACTCCTGTGGGGCAGACTACCCAGAGGAAGCCAAGCATGCTCTTTTGCCATGAAAAACTAAAAAGCAGGAACGTTACACCTCAGTCAGATCATGAATTGAAAGTGGTCAGCCCACTCCTATTAACTCAGACGTGCTTTTGATCAGCTGCACACTGCGCAGGTTACAAGTGGCGAACGCGCAGATCCGGAGATATTTTGAAAGCCACCGTTCACTTGTTATTTTCTCTTGCCGTGGCAATGAGGATAGCAGGGACCCCTGGCCTCTGTTTAATCACCTCTTAAACATTTAGGCAGTCTTACCCTGGACCTGCCTCACCTGACGGAGGAAGTGGTGAGGCAGAGGAAAACAAGGGCTGCATTTGAAACAGCACCTGCACCACCGACTGCCAAGTGACTGCTACAAATCCAACATCTAGGCTGGTCTCTGCCAGGCCCGGGGAGAGCAAACGCATAAGGGAAACATGAAACACCAAAGGTGGCTGCCAAGCAAGGTTTAAAAGGAATTCCTCTGAGTCTGTGGAGATGAGGAGTTACATTAGACAAAGCTACTTGAGAGCACGAAGAAATACAAAAAACCCACGTTTTCCACATTTGCCCAGAACCAGGTTTTCACATACACGCAGCTCTCATTGATGCGTGAGACAAGGGCCGGATCTACTCTTCTAAACCAGTTTGAAAAGCCAGCTGTGCTGTCCTACCAATCACTTTGTTTACCAAGAGGTGCCTCGTGCCCTTTAGATATAGCCACAGCTAGTTTTCTGAAATCATCGAGCTATGGGGTGCAAGACAGTAAGCCTCTCAGTACTGACCCACAGACATCGCTGTAGCCATGCAGTAGAAGGACACGGGCAGCGGGTACTTGCAGCCTGGATGCAGAAGCTGATTCCGTCCCATTTTGCTTGTTTGATGCTTTTGGACGCTCTCCAAGATGGCCACTGATGAGTCATATGACCATGCAGGTTCTGAGTAATCTTATTAAAGATACAGCCTAATCATTCATTTACCCTTTGCAGATCTACTCCAGCCTTGGCGTAACCCTCCTGGCACCAGTGGAGCTCATCGGGGTGACCCAGTTGCTGTTGTTCTGTGCACTGCGTACAGGGTCGCATAGGCAGGGCGCCACGCTGGTACAGCTAAACCCACTTTTCATGAAGGCAGCTGCTCGCAGGGATGATTCAGACCCCACATAGACACAGGCTTACCTCCCAGTGCCTTTTTCCTGCTGCAACCCATGGTCCTGCCTCACACTTCCATGCAGAGTGCTAGTTTTCCTTACGTCAAGCACCGTCGTCACTGTTGGGTCTTCAGTTCAAGTCTTTGCTGAGGTGCAGGAGGCCTAAAATAACTGATCCGTAGATCACCCTAGGGTTTCAGCCTTTATGGTCAGCCCACTGAAGCCCCTTAGGCCTCAAAGTCCTGCAAGGGTGTAAGCCTTTGGAGCAACTTTCCCCTTCTTGTCAGCTTTATTGCTGTTGACGGGAACTGTTTCCATCCATGTGCTGCAGTCCCCTGTGGACCTGGACCAGCTCACCTATACCTAATGGCCTCAGGTCCTTGGCTCCTTTGCTATGGGGAGCTATATGACCCTTCCTTGACTGTGAGCAAGACACTTAACTCTACTGCACCTCAGATGCCCAACCTACAAAAGGATGCCTCTCTTACAGGGGTGTTGGGAGGTTTAATTAGATGAGGCATAAAACCAGGTCTGAAAGTAAAATGTGCAGCATGGTCACTAAATATCATGGCTAGTGGTGGTTGTACATGCTGGCTGGGGAGCAAGGCACTGGGAATAGAAAGTAGCAGAGCAACTTCATTGTGAATATTTTGAGCTGTGTGAGTATTATCCTGCTCCTTATGCCATCGTGTACCTTTAAAATACAGGTTTCCCTCGCTTTATGCTGTACATGCATTCTTGGAAAAGGGCGCATAACTCCAATGCACATAAAGGGAACCCACTTTACAATGTAACAAATAGGGATACCTTCCAAGACCCCGACTATACTGACCCCGAGACTCATTTCTACCACTTCTACAAGACAATTTTGGTACTCACCAACAACAGACGGTGCACACCAGCACACCTGCAGCTCTAGAAGCACTGGCACCAGCTGCGGCGGCCAGTGAGCTCCAGCCACAGGCGATGCTACTGGATGGCTTCATAGCTCCCAGCTCCCAAGGTGCAACGCCGACGGGGCCAGACGGGGCTGGGCTGCAGGAGCCGGTGCTGCAGCCTGGCCTGAGCACCACCACCTGGCTCAGCCCCACCAAATAATTTTTTCTTCCTCTGCCCGTGGCAGCACTTCCACGACGCTCCGCAGAAAGCAGCGGACTGTGGGCTTCCACCACAGCGGTCGCATAGGAGTGAACTGACCTTGCACAGAATGCATTTTTGGTATGTGATGGGCTGGCTGGCAGTGACCTGGCCCAGGGGTTTTGAAAGGGCAAAGATGATTGGAGGACTTGGGATTCCCTTTCCGCACCAATCAGGCCCCAGAGACTCACCCCCCGTGTCCCCTGATTGGCCCCTTGGGTCACTTGGAGGGGGATAAAAGGGGCAGCATGGGCTGACTCAGGAGAGATCAGTGAAGGACGACAAGGAAGGAGCTTCACAGAGCTGGCAAGAGCTGAGCCAGTGGGGCAGGAGCAGTGCCCTGGAAGAGCCTGAAAGAGCAGGACCTGCAGGCAGCAGTGGGACCCTCAGCAGTGCAGCGTGCGGCCGGCAGGAGAGGCCCGCACTGGGCTCTAGGATCCTCTGGGAGAGGCTCCCCCAGCTCCAGCAAGGAGCTGAGCAGCGACCTGAGAGGTTCCCAGCTCTGCTTCCAGCTCCTCCAGTGAGAGGCCAGGCAGCTCGATGTGAGGCCAGGGCTCCAGGAAGGTCAAGACCCCGAGCAGGCTGGAGCATTGCCACCAGTGGTGGCTGCGTGGCAGTGTTCCTGCTAACAAGAAGCAAATCTTCTTGCAGTGGAAAGGGGCCATTGTGTTTTCCCCCCTTTGTCCCCCTCCAGGTACCAAGGCCCTATATTTCCTTGTCATTTGACATTTTGCATTTTGTCCCTTTTTATATTTCACCAACCCGTATTGTTTGTTCTGCTGTTTGTGTTTTATATTTTGTTAACCCTGTTTTTTTGTCAGTGACTGTAAGTGTCTAACCTTTGTTGAATCCGGCCCCCTTGGGGCATTGTAGTGTCCACTATACCCTCTGATCTATGCCGGTTATGTTCCCAGTATTAAAAGGTATATGGTTAAGTCCCCATTGGTGGTCTGGCTCTGCTCTACAGGGGGAGGAGAGTCCCTACACCTCCCACAGCGCTTGTGCACCTGCTTTGATCCCTTCAATTGGAGAGGAGGGGGTACCTCTTGGAGTACTGTACCGCCCAGGTTACAGGTATAAAAAGGGTCATGGCGCAAGAGCGAATTTGCACATGCAGAACCTGCATAAAGTGAGGGGAAACCTGTATTCTTGCAATGGCTTAAGCAGCCTCCTTATACTCCTACTCATACCATTGCTTAAAACAAAAGAAGAAAATATATTTTCATGCCCAGATACTTCCTCATTGCTCTGCTTTTGTATGCAGATGCTCAGACATAGATATACTGTGATAGATATACTCTGTCTCATGGAGAAGTCGTGGCCTTCAATGGAGAGGAATAAGCAAGCACTACAAAGGAAAGGACAGGGGTGAGTGGGAGGCATTCAGATTACAACAAGCCAACTCTCAGGATGGTAAATAAAGACCCACTTTTCAGTGCATATTCCCAGTACCTCTCACAAGGGATCTCAAAGTGCTCGGCCAACGTTCCTGAAGAACAGCCTCCGAGAGAGAAGTATCACAACCCCTGTTTTGCAGGCGGACACACTCAACCACAGTGAAGTGAATTGCCAAAGGGACAGAGAGCAGGGCTGTGGTTGAACCACAACTAAAATCCTCACTTCTCCACTGGAGACACCTGCCCATGCTCCTTCTGCAGAAGCAAGCTTGCTGCGACTTGTGACATCTCCCTTCCTCGCTGTGCAGGCTAAAATGCCCTTCTGACATGAGCATCTGGCATGGCAGGCAGCAGAGCGAGGCCAAGCATGAATGTCGTGGCTAATTGGCATCACATGAAATGTTTGCTTTGTGGGTCTTTTCCTTGCAGTAAAGTGCTTTGTAAAAGACACAAACACAGTGCAGCGGGCAAGAGGGAAAGAACTGGAAGAGAAAGGGGTTTGAAGACTTTGCAGTGGGCTTGGTTTTGGGTGTAGCTTTCACAAGCCATCAGCAGGTTCATTGAGGACACCATGTGTGTGCAATGATCAAGATCATTTCTCACGTGAGGGTCCAGCAAGACTGAGGACGACCAAAATAAGGACGATGTCAGAGAGAGGAAGAGCAGCCTTGTATTGATGTCTGTGCACTGAGGCTGTTGGGTCTTTGTGCGTGGCAAAGCCCTCAAGGACTCAGTGGTGCTCTGCAAACTGTATGCTCATTTCCAAGCCCTTCTTTGCCAGCTCTGATGTCCACTTGGGTAGAGTGTAAAACTAGCAGCCTTTACTATAAATTCTTTAATGGGAGCAAGCAGAACCAACCTTAGGGGTGGGCGACGTGGGCGACTGCCCAGGGTACCATGGTCAGGGGGGCATCATACACACATGAGCAGCCTATGCCTTGGCCAATTCCTGCCCCAGGCAGAAGGAGCAGTGCCCCCCCATGCCCCCAGCTTTCAGCTGCTGCTCAGGACACCATGCTGCTCTGCCTCCCCTCCGGACGGCATCTCGCACCCTTGCCTCTGCCTGCAGCAGCACCACTGACTTGCTGGGACACTGGAGTGGGAAGGGGGCACCAAAATACAAGTTCACCCATTGCTCCGTTTTCCCTAAGGCTGGCTCTAGGAGCAAGTATTGAATGCGATTTCATATGATGCCGGTCAGGGAGGTATCAACAGCCTTCTCTATGGATCCTCAGCTACTGTAATGCACAGACTAGTCTGTGTCACTGCCTCTCCTAGACGTGCTCCAAATTGCTCAGCTGTGTGTCCTAAACCCCATAGCGCCGATGAATAAAAATGATTCCCTCTTAGCTACTGTGAGTTGCACGTGTGCTCTGAGAATGGTGATCAAAGTGCTGTCCCAGCGTGTACAGGAGTGCTTCCAGGAGCTGGGGTGTTCAGCACGGTGACAACGGGAAAGTGCTAGGTGACCATCACTTATTACATGACTTGCTCCTAGTAACTCCATCTGTCATGTACCACTATATTTACAAAACCAGGTACAGCAGGGGTTGGCAATGTTCTCGGGCAGCGTGCCCAAAACTCCCACAACCTCGACTTGTAAGATGTAGGCATGTCAGGGGTGCATGGCAAGCAAGCTGCGAGGGATCTGATCCTTGTTGTGGCAGTGCAGCCCTGACCCCTTCCCCCCACCCCGCATCTGCCCCGAGGCATGCATGCCAAGCAAAATGCACTCTAGCACCTGTGTCGGGGGTTGCCTAACCCTAGTGTAAATAGTTGCAAATGAATCCTCACATCACCTTTTACAAAGCAAAGCACTGTTTCCTTTTACAGCCATAACGTTTAAGAGACTTGCTTGAGGATCAGATGAGATGAGATGAGAATTAGAAAGAAAGCATTCATGGGATCCCAGCCCTGACTGCTGGGGACATGGGAGCTGGGTTGTTCAGGACACTGGTAATGGAAAGAGACCTTTTCCTACAAGCCTGCATGTGTTTTGTGTCCAGTCACATGAAGGTCCCTGGAGTCTGTTCCTTTGTCTCTGTTAAATGGCTTAGTGGGCTCGGTTCAATTTTCTTGTGATGTACCTTTTGTATGGAAGATCCAAAGCTCAGCCAAGCCAATGGGAGCCTTTGAAAACACACCCGCAAGTCACTCTCAGCAGGAAAAGACAAAGATCCAAGAAAATACAAAACCCATTTTCCCAAAGTAAAGATGGTCTTATAACAACTGAGTATTACTGCACATGGTAGTTTCCCCTTCAGGAACAGAGGGGAACAATTTTCAGTGTTTGCTCACCTAGCCAACACCAGCCAGCCACTTGGGCTAGGGACAGACATTCAAAAAGTCTGATTCTGAATTGATTCAATCTTTGAAGGTTAGTCTAACCTGGCTAGGCTGAACTGATTTGTAACCATACAGACATCCCCTCTGGACTGAGGAAATGCAGGCACATGCCTGCAGTGACTCAGGCTAGAAGCCGGGGGAGGCTAGAGCTTCCCTCCCCTTCCATAGTGCTGAGCTGAGGGGAGCATGGCCAGGCCCCAGCAGGATGCTCTGATTAGGGAGGGGTCCCCCCCTCCCACCCCCATCTCTGCTCCTCTGACCAGGGGAGCCAGCAGGGAGTATTTACTTACATAGCAGGGAGTTGTACCACATTTACCAGCCCATCAGCAAAACAAAAGCTTCTCTAATTAGTTCACGCTCTTCTTAAACAACTTTTTCCAAGGAAGAAATGGAGGGACATTGCTAGCTACCTGTTGATTAGCTCCAAAAAGACCTAAGCGGACACTGTCCTGTCTGCCTTTGTCCTATCTGCCTTACACAGACACCTCTGAGCATTAGCTAGAAGACCACGTGCTGGCTATGGTCTGTGCTGTAGGAGGGAGGGATCCCTGCTTGAGCTGGGAGTGGTGTGGGGGATGGGACAGGGGCAGTCAGGCAGAACTTGCTCTGCTTGCAAGTCTCTGCTGGAGCTCCAGCCAGGAAGCAGAGGGGAGGGGCCAGCTCTGCTGTGGAGCAGAAAGCCTTGCCCAGAGCTGCAAAGCATCTGGGATGCTGGGGGACTCTGATTTAAGTTAAAACAGGAACAGACGTTACATAAACTGGTTTGACCCAAATCAGGTAAGTCTGATACTACATTCATCTGGGTTTATCTCAAACCGGTTTCAGCCATTTTCAAACTGGTTTATGTACACTGAATATCTGTTCTGTTACAGGTTTAAACCAGTTTCTGATCACTTAGACCAGTTTATATGTAATGTCTGTCCCTAGCCCTAGAGTTGTATAGGCCCATGGTTCATCAGGGACCTGTCATCTACCAGTAGTTTTCAGTTCACTTGCAGGGGATCAAATGCTGGCCGAGCATGTGGTTCTGGCTTCCCTCTTTGTTTCTGTTCACCACTAAACCCCTCACTGTAAAGGGAAGCCTAAAGTAAGCATGTGGAAGTTTGGAGGTTCAGCCCTGACATAAAGATTTACTCTTGGGGACTGAAAGCCAAGCGACTGAAACTACTGTCCAGCAGCAGAGACAGAGCATCCGGGCTGGGTGGAAGAGAAGGGAATATGGCATCTAGAGAGTATCCACAGGGGAGAAGGAGAGCTGGGTAGGAAGAAGCAGCTGGGAGTGTGAAACCTAGCAACAGGAAAGCATGGCAGGGAAAGAGGAAGAGAAGGGACCTGGTAGCAGAGCTGCCCAGTCTGTGGGAGAGAGAGAAAGAGAACAGATGGGAAGGGGGGGATGAAATGCAGAAGCAAAGTAGGCATCCCCATTAAGTCCGCTGAAGAGCTGAAGTGCTTACAGCATAGGTGATGTTGAGAAGACACGAGCGCTCACCTGGGCCAGGACACCAGGGGGGAGCTCTGCGGTGGCACGCGGGAGCAGGGCATGGCCTGCACAGCCGGGAGTGGGAGAAGAGGTGGCTGCGAGACGATCTCTGTTGCAGTCTGATCCAGGTTGTAGCATTGCTTCTCAGTGATGTGGCCAGTCCGCTGAGCCGTTCACGTGATGAGGCTAGGGGAGTAACATTCAGCCATCATGATACCCTGCCAGTGGCACTGAGGTGTCTGTCATCCAAGTACCGGCCGATGGGGACAGGCTGGACAACTTTTGCTTGGCTGTTCAATTTTTTGAGACCTCTAATTTCAAACCTACAATTAAATGTGAGAGACGACAGGAGAAAAGCAACCCCGCTTTGCTGGCTGAAATAGCCTTGCCTTGCAGTTTCACCAGGCTCTTCCCAAGGAGACTAGAAGCTCTAATTGTCTGCCTGGGCTTTAAGCATTTTAAACCCAGGCTTTGGTGCTCCGCTGAAATCTGAGCTCTCAGTAAGTGAGGATTTTCCTGTTACATTAAGACAAATGTAGCTGAACGGGGAGGAACACGAGCCTGCTGCTAAACATCGTTAGCAGAAGATCCATTTGAGCCACTTTTCCAAGAGAAAAGGTTTCATATCATAGAATTAACTGAAAATACAGCCAAACGGGAAATAGATCTCCTTTCCCTTGGTAGGCTCTTTCTTCCTGTCTTCTTTATTATTTTAATCCGTCTTTTTCATTTAACTCTGTACATCATTTTGGATGCTGTTTGCCTGAAAGAGACTACTGGCTCCAAAGCAAAGTCATCTTTGGATTGACTTGCTGCATTTTTGCCCTGTTGCCTCCTTGGTAGGCTTTTCCCAGCTGGTTTGATTCTGCAGCTCCCGTCCTCTTCAGAGTCCCTGCTACGTTGTCAAGAAACCTTGGGGTTTAGATCCTGGTTTACACTCCCCTGTGGATAATGTCACTGTATGCTGCCAGCCGAAACAGGAAGGACAGTAGGAAAGTGCTGGGATCTAGGTCGTTTATTCTTCTCTTGGCGCATTTGGTGGGTTTTGACTGAAGGAAGCAAGCTGTCCATAGGGTGAAACTGGATCCACTGCAAAAATAGCTAAGAAAAAATGTAACAGCTCCTTCAGCTGGCTCTTCTCTCTTCTCCCCTTGTCTCTCTCCAAAAGCTCCCTATAGAGGTCATAAATATGCAGTAAGATTTTCCACACCTGGATTCTTCCATTGGCACTAGACTAGACGCCACTAAGGCCCCTTCGCACCAACTAGACAGTGCAAAGAGGACCTTAAAGCAGACCTCCTGCAGGGAGTCTCCTCAGTGGTTGCAGAATTGGTGTCAGGGCAGAACTGGCCTTGATCCCAATCCCAGGCGCAGAGGTGTGGCACCCCACCTAATTCCTGCTTTTGGGACATGAAGGGAAGCCAAGCATTTTGTGTAGTTGCCCAGTGGTTGCTCTAACATACACTGGGCATGTCTACATGTGCCATTAATATGCTTCAATTTTTTGTGCAGAAAATGTAGGCACATTAAACTGTGCCCAGGCTTGCATCTGAATGTGCGCCCGTTGGGGCCAAATTTGCTGCTGATGGGAGCAGTTCAGTCAAGAGGTGCTCCTGCCTTTCTCTGCCCCCTCCTGAAGCAGCTAGGAGGAGCTCTAGGCTTCCCTGGGTGCCAGCCCCAGGCTGGCAAGGGGCTTGGGGGTCAGGCCTGGGCTCCAGGGGCTAGGGAGAACCATCCCAGCTCCAGGGCAGCTCCCTCCCAACTGTGCAAAAAATTGGGGCTGGTCCTGGAGCTGGGACAGTTCTCCCCCATGCCACAGAGACCGGGGGTTAGCCAGGTAGCAGCTGTGGCTCCCTGCTGCCTGGCCTGACTGGAAGCAAATTGCTCCTGGTCAGGGTCTAAACATGTTCTTTGCCACGTTAGTTAATGCGGTATTTCTAGCACCTGTGTGTACTGGTATTAGTAAACAGCACATTAGACTAATGTAATGCACAGCAAGTGTAGACGGTGATGCTTTACTGTGCATTAGATTAGTCTAAGATGCAGTAAAGTGTTTTGTGAAGCCTGGGCAGCTGCAATACCTGTGGTCTATAAACGTGACTTAAGGCTACTGCTCAGTGAGTCTTCCCTGAGCACACGAACAGGAAAACCAAGGATGACGCCCAGTAAACTCTCCGAGGCCAGATCCCAAGGATACAGACAGAGTTTATTTCTGAAGAGGCTCCACCTAAACGGGCGCTACGCGGAAAATCCCTGTAGTGACCACTGCTGATATAGGTTACAAGGTGTGGGGGTGGAGGGGGTTGGAGGTGTTTGAAGGCTGCCGCTGTAGATTCATAGACGTTAGGGCTGGAAGGGACCTTGAAAATCATCAAGTCCAGCCCCCTCCCCCCCGCCCCAGATGCCTGATCTCAGAGCCTGAAACCGCTGGAGAAGTTCCCCGTGTTCTGCTCGACCCTGCAGACGGGCTGCCGGTCCGATGGCGGTAGTCCCTGCAGAGCGCAGGCTGCCCTGCTATTGAGGTGGTACTACTTTGGGGTGGGTGAACAGGGCAGGGAGGTCTTTAGGTCCGAGCACCTTCCACCAGCACTAACTCTTCTTCCAAGAAGAAATGTTTTCTGCAGACAGCATGATGCCAATAGGGTTTTATTCCAATGATCACCGTTGAGTAAACACAGACTTTCACGCATACAGGACGGGTCAGCTCAGTCCAGGAGTATGACAGCAGCACTGGCCTTCCCCATAGTCAGATGAGGCTTGGAAGGATACAACTGGATCATTGTCCAGGGCCTCGCTGTCAAACTTCTCTCTTTCTTCCAACCATCAGCACGTGATTTATAACGTTCCCTTCAGACGAACTATTTGCTGTGATTAAAGTGAGGCCCCTCTGTACATACAGTAATGATGAGAGCTCTAGGTGCAGCCCAGGGTCAAAATTATTGGGGGCCTAGCTGATCTGGGGATCAGAGGTGATGAGGCTTTGCCTTATGTCTCTGAGCTGTGACTGACTACAGGTCCAATGGGGATGGAGATGGAGGGTGGCAGGGAAGCTGCTATACCAGACCCACACTAGAGCTGGGGAGGACACTAAAAGAGCGTGGCTCCTTTAATCTCATATAGACCAAAGGCTGAGAGGCAATGTGATTACTCTCTATAAATACCTCCGGGGGCAAAAAAGAGCTGCTTAAGCTAAGAGACAACATTGGCTCAAGAACAAATGGGTATAGGCTGCTCATGAATTAATTCGGGCTGGAAATTCGAAGGAGGATCCTCACCATCAGTGTTGTGTTCTTCTGGCCCTTCACCTGGGGCTGGGAAACTCAGGCTCACATCCATGGCATGAATTAGGCATTTGCACCTCAGTCTCCCAGAGGAGTTCCCTGACCCCTGGGCTACTTGTGGGTTTTGGGGGGGGGCAGGGCTCAGGCTCCTGCTTTCTTTCTCAGGATTGAGGCGTTCCTCCCCAGACCTGCAAAAACGGTCCTCAGTAAAACTGTAGAAGACAGTTAGATCCTGTGCAAGCTTTCAATCAATCAGTGCTTTTTGATTAAATAAAAACCCATGCAATCCAAAAAAACTCCAGCTCATCTTAGCTGTACCCCTCTGAGCGATGCTCGTACACTGAGGAGGTTTTCCTGAGACCAGCTCTTTCAGCTTCAGGGCCTCTTTAGTTGATAATATGGTGCAGAGCAGGCAAGGATCCAGATGACAGGTTTTCCACTACTGACTTGTTTCCCCCTCAAACATTCATTTCCCAGGGACACGGCTGAGCGGGTGCAGAACTACAAGTTCAATGCCAGCCAGGGTCACCTCCACCCATTATTCTTCTGAGATATCTACTCGGACTCTAACACAGGCCGATCTTTGGACAGGACATTTAAAACTGGCCTGGACTTTACGACTGTGTGGCATTTATTGGTAAGAAGGGGGAGTTTGACATGATAGCAAAAGCCTCAGTGAGCCACTTGCTGGCCTTTTCCACAGACAGAGGCATAGCAGAGCAGTTTTGTCCCCTGGGCAGCAGCGATGCATGGGACAATGGCTGTCCTGGGCTATCAAATGGCACACGACTGCTCTTCCACCTCAGAGATGGCTGTACTTGAAAGGTGGCATCGTTCTTGAATGAATCAATGAAGCCATTGATGTGGTTGCATGGTCTGGCCAAACTGTAATGCTAACTCTGCCACTGACTTGCTGCGCAGCCTCCACTTCCAAATATGGCCAGCATTTTCTCGGGCCTGTAAGGTTTGGGGTATCCAACAGGGCAACTAAATTTTCAGGGGTGCTGGGAACCTTCTGAAAATCAGCTCTTTTGATGTCTCAACCTGGGGCCCAAAAAGAAGTCCCCCAAAATGATCGTTTGAGAATGCTAATCCTAGCCTCCCTCCGTGACTCAGTCTGCTCATTTGTAAACTGTAGATAATACCGCCCATTGGCCAGTGTTTGTAAGGCGCTAACATGCATAGTCTTATCAGATCTATGACTTCATAGGCTCTTGGATTACCTGCGTGAAAGGTGCTACATTCATGCAAGATGACATCATTAACGTTAGGCTGCTAATTAAGGGCGGGACGGTGGACTACTATCTTCAGGTCTCACAGCAATGTTTAAGAACAAGGGGGAGAGGTTGATAAAGCTTTCCAGGGGTTAAGAAACTGAGACGCCTATTTGTTCGAGAGGCTGAACTGAACTTGAATGAGGTGTGCACAATTCTGAAGGACAGTGAGAAAATGGATGCCAAAACCTATTGGAGAAAATGAGAGGTTCAGACACACAAGGGCATGAATTGAGGGCAGGAAGGGATGGAGCACAGAAGAAATGAGAGAGACATGGAGGGTAATGAATGACTGGAATGGATCACTAGAGCCAGCAATAACAGACCCAGCTGCGAGTATATCCAGGAACGAGTCAGGGAAGCACTTACAGGAAGAAAATATGACAGGGTGCAAACACTTGACAGAGAGGGGATGGCCTGTGTCTGCCCTGAAATGTTACTGTTCTTTTAAATTACATTAATCACGGAGGCTAGGGAGCACCTGGATGATAGCTCTGAGGGATGCAGGGACAGATCCTCAGCGGGCACATACCGGCAGTCGACGCCATCAGGACTACACTGCATTATACCATGCAGCGGATCTGTCTAGGTCAGGGCAGGGATCATGTAAGTCTGTCCAGGCAGAGTCAAGCACCTTTCAGAGGATAAGACCAGGATAAATGGAAACGCCTCCCTCCCACTGTTATTCAAAGGGTTTCTCCTGAAGAGAGTCAGAGTCACCCTCCCTAGTTTGACAGGGAAAGAAAAATGCTGATCTGAGTTGCTGCTTTCTTGTGCCAACCTACATCATCCCAGGAGTGAGCAGCGCTACAAGATATAAAGGGATTTTGGAGCACTCTAGTGAAAGCACTACCTGCACTGCGGTGCTCAGAGACGCGTCCTGGGGCCACCTTGCTCGAGGAGTGGGACGTCTGCCCTGGCCTGGATCTCTTGCCACTCCACGGCTGCCTCTTCATGGCTGCATCCTGCCAGTGAGGCTCCGGTAGGGCTGAAGGCTGGGGGCCGACAGATGGGGAGCAGACTCATAGATTCGTAGATATTAGGGTCGAAAGGGACCTCAACAGATCATCGAGTCCGACCCCCTGCCCTGGGCAGGAAAGGGCGCTAGGGTCAGATGGCCCCAGCTAGGTGCCTGTCTAGTCTCCTGTTGAAGACCCCCAGGGTAGGGGTGAGCACCACCGCCCTTGCCAGACTCTGGCAACCCTGACTGTCGAGAAAATCTTCCTGATGTCCAACTTACATCTGCTTGCTCCCAGTTTGTGGCCATTGTTCCTGGTTATTCCAGGGGGTGCCCTGGTAAATAGAGCATCTCCTATTTCTTGCTGCCCTCGCCCAATGAATTTGTAACCAGCCACAAGATCCTCTCTCAGCCTTCTCTTGCAGAAGCTGTAGAGATCCGGGTCCCTCAGTCTCTCCTCGTAGGGCCTGGCCTGCAGGCCTCTGACCACATGAGTGGCCTCCTCTGGACCCTCTCCATGCTGTCCACATCCCTCCTGAAGTGCGGCGCCCAGAACTGGACGCAGTCCTCCAGCGGCGGCCTGACCAGTGCCCCATGGAGGGGAAGTATCACCTCCCTCGGCCTGTTTGTGATGTACCTGCTAATGCACGATAAAGTGCGGTTAGCTTTACTGATCACTTGGTCACGTTGATGACTCATGTTCAACTACGACTCCAAGATCCTTTTCTGCCTCTGTGCTGCTGAGCAGGTCGTCCCCCAGCCTATAGGCATGTCGGTAATCCTTTCTCCCTAGATGCAGCACTTTACACTTGCCTTTGTTGAACTGCATCCTATTCTTTTCTGCCCATTTTCCCAACCTGTCCAGATCAGCCTGGATTCGATCCCTTCCCACTAGTGTGTTTGCTGTACCCCATAATTTCATGTCATCCGCTCTACTCAGCACTGGTGAGACTGCAGCTGGAGTACTGCATCCAATTCTGGCTGCCGCGCTTTAACAAGGATGTGGACAAGCTCGAGAAGAGCCGCCCAAGTCTTACACGGCGAGCCATACGCGGAAAGGCCGAGGGATCTGGGACTCTTCAGCCTCAGGAAAGGAGGCTGAGAGGGGGCCTGGTAGCAGCTGATCGCTACACTAGGGGAGCACATCAGGGGCTCGGTGAGCAACTGTTCACCAGAGCACCCAAGGGGAAAACCAGGAGTAATAGCCACAAACTCCTGGAAGATGGGTTCAGGCTCAACATTAGGAAAAACTTCTTCACGGTCAGGGTGCCCAGACTGTGGAATAAGCGCCCTGCAGAGGTGGTACAGTCACCTACCCTGGAAATCTTCAAGAGGAGACTGGACGGTCACCTTGCTGGGGTTGTTCGACCCCCAGTTATCTTTCCTGCCTGGTGCAGGGGGCTGGACCCACTGTTCTTCCAAGGTCCCTTCTGGCCTTACAAGCTATTAATCTATGAATTTGGACAGGGTGCTTTCCATGCCCTTATCCAAATCATTGATGAAGGTATTGAGCAGCGCCGGTCCAAGGACCGAGCCTTGGCGGACCCCCACCGCCCACGTCTTTCCAGGTCGATATCAACCCATCCACCACCGCTCTCTGGGTGCGACCCCTAGGCTACTTTGCCACCCACCTGACCGTGTGATCATCTACATCACAGCCGGTCAGTTTGTTTACGAGAATAGGAAGAGATACCGTATCGAAAGCCTTCTTAAAGTCTAGGTAGATGACATCTACCTCGACTCCTGTGTCTAAGCATTTTGTGAGCTGGTCATAAAAAGAAACAAGGTTAGTCAGGCAGGATCTACCTGCTAGGAACCCATGCTGGTTGCCCTTCAGCATTATTTTTCCTGCTGGACTCCCACAAATGTGATCCTTGACAATTTTTGCAAGGGTTTTCCCAAGGACAGAGGTGAGACTAACCAGCCTATCGTTACTCGGATCCTCCTTCCTCCCCTTCTTGAAAATAGGGACCAGGCTGGCCCGTTTCCAGTCCTCTGGGACCTGTCCTGAGCACCATGACTGCTCGAACAGCCGTGCCAGCAGCTCTGCTGTGACACTGGCCCCTTCAGCACCCTTGGGTGAAGATCATCCAGTCCTGGTGACTAAAACATATCCAGCCCCTCCAGGTATCCCAGTACTCGGTTGGCGCTGACCGTTGGTGGGCTGGTGGAGATGATTAGTGGTACTGTGTCTTGTGGCCATCCAGGTGAACCACAAAACTTCCCTAATTCCCCGCTTCCTGCCTGCCCAGCTTGGGCGGTGGGGCCCAGGATGCTTTCTCTTGGCTGAATAGGCCACGGAGGGACCCTGCCTGGGACGTCCTGACTCTCCATGGGAGGGACCATCTGAGTCCAAGCACACACGGAGAAGTCTGTTTTTTGGGCTGGACTCCAGAATTGCAGTGGTTTTTGGCTCGCTGACATGGGGGTAGGAACCGCCACTCTTCCTCCTGTGTTCCCCGTGCACAGAAATCCACGGACATCCATGGGGGTCCCACACAAAGGTCTGTCCAGCCAGCACCAGCAGATTCAATTTTCCAAGAGCAAACTAAAAGCTGCACAGGGGATCATATCCCTGCAAACCCAGGCCAACCTAGAAGTCCCCGGGTATCGATCAGGGCAGGATTTAGCTCATGTAGTTTCTACAGTATGCAATACGGCCGCACAACTGGAGCTGGAGAAATATGGCTGGCTTGATTCGGCCCTGTACTGAGTACCACCTGCCAGGTACTAAGCAACTTCCACGCTCCCCAGCTCACTAGAACAGCGGGTGCTCAGCACCTCGTGCTCTGGGGCCGCTAAGAAGGTTAATTATATCTTTAAGTTTCCTCAATTGTCAGATCTTGTAACCAGTCTCAAGCTGACAGTTATATACATAGCAATTAACTCACATAAAGGATTTGCAGGCAGTGGGGGGGGTTGGCCTTGTTTCCTGTCTATGTACATACACACACACACACACACACACACACACACTCAAAATGTTTCCTTAATGGAGCTTAACATCGTTGGCAAATATTTCACTCATAAATCTCAGTTTTACCAATGCGTTGCTCCAACAAACATTGAATCAACCAGGACTCTGATAACAAAGGCTTCTTGTTACCAGTGGCATGTGCAGATTAATCCCTTTTTTACCTCCCCCAATGCCCTTTATCTGCAGAACTGTAAATATCGATAGCTCAGCCCCGCCGCCTTCATGCAGCATCTCGGCCCCTTGCCATGGATTCTCTGGCTGCTGCTTTGAATTTTATTTTAGCTTGAAACTAAAAAACTTCTTGTGGGTCCCTTCTTCCTCGTGGATCCCGGCGGGGCTTGCTGCCGACATTTGGCAGAGGAGACCCAGGGTGATGGGACTCCCACGAGTACAATAAACAGGTCCCCGCCCCATGGATGCTGTCCGAATCACTGTCCCAGCAGCAGCAAACAGCAATCAGCTCCTTAACTGTCTATAGCACCTCCTGTGCAAGCATCTGTGAGCATGTATGACCCAGGACTCACAGCACCCCTCCATCTGTCTGTGCCAGGTCTGAGCACCTCGCACTCTTTGAGGCCGGCAACAGCGAGAGTTTGCAACCTTTCATGCATTTCTCCTCGCAGCCCTCCTGTGCAGCGAGGCAGTGCAATTAATCTCACCTCTAAAGTGAGGAACTAACCCACAGAGAGGCCGAGGGGACACTTTTCAAAAGGGCTCTTGTGAGTTGAGGGCTAGCCTTTGAAAAGGATCAAAACATTGCTCTGCCTGAGGCTAAATGCAAAGGTATTTGGAAATCCACAAAGGTATTTAAAGTGCCTGACTCCCACTGAAATCTGTGCTGTGAGGTTCACCCTAAAAGCAGTCTCCCTGCTGTGCAGGTAATGTGTACAGTCAGTGAGACGTAGGCTCCTATGGCCAGGATGCTCAAAGGTATTGTAAGCACCTAGCTCCTCTTCATTTCAATATACAATTTGGACCTCTAACATTCATGCTCCCCCCTACCCAGGAAGGAGACTGGTTTTGTACCTTAGTGCCTAGAAGCCAAGAGGTCTGGGTAAGCACCTGCTCCGGCACAGTTTTGCTGGAGTCTTTGCTGTGCTGAGCCTTGTGGTCCTGCGGCCTGGGACTTTCAAAGGAGCCTGAAGATGGGATCTAGGTTCCTCATCCCCTTGGCCTCTCTCTCAGTGGGATCTAGGTGCCTCATCCCCTTGGCTCCTTTGTCAAGCTCAGCTATGATCCCTCTGCAGCTGGTCATCTGCTTCTCTTACCACTCCCAGAGACATCTGGTGGGGGCTTACTTCCTTTTGGGTGTTGAAGTACTCCCAGACCCTCTCCCAGCTGAGCCAGCAGAAGGCCAAGTAGTGTTTTTTATTATGAATTATTGCTATTGTAGCCACATCTAAGATCTACTGGTATCTCCTGAGGGATGACACGTCACTCAGATTTTTCTTGACTGCAGCATGGAGAAGACCGGTCTCTCCATCACGCAGAGACTCTCCCTTATGGCAGGGAGGCTTTCGAGTCCTGCATTCCCAAGGGGAAAAGCCCAACACATCCAGTATCCATGAGGTCAAGTAGAAAATGTCCCCAGTGGGGCATAATTGCTCATTGCAAGCTCATTACTGTTAATTATATGCTGCAGGCGACTGGGAATTCCAACTTCCTACTTAGTGTTGCTGGCTCTTGCTCTGGACAGTTGAAGAATGTAGCTTAAATCAATGCAGAAAAGGATTAGAGTGGAATTAGGCCCATTCATTTATTGAAGGGACAGGAGGTGGCATGTATAAGTACTGCAATGTACACATCCCGATAAGCCACCGCAGATCATGTAAACAAAGCTCCGATGCCGAGGCCATCTATTATCCCCCAGGTGTTTGAAAGTGTTTTATCAGAGAAATTCAATGGGCTCATTCAAAGAAATAACTTCAGGTGTGGCTGTGGCTTCTGTCTTCAGTGCGGGATTTTTGTTTTCCGTGTCGAAGCGAACACCCCACAAGAAGAGATGGGGCAAAACAACGATTCAAAGCTGTTTCTATCGTTCTCATTATCATCAAGACTCATCCTAACATGGTTTGGGCAAGGTCTTCCTCGCCATAATGTTAGCAGCTTTGGTGGAGTCGTGCCCATTTGCCTATGAACTAAATTTGGCTCATGTACAGCCTTTTGTCTCGGAGGATCCCCAGGCCCTTAGCAAACTTAAATCAGCAAAAGAAGTTGCTCCGTCCACTATCAAAAAATTAACCCTCTGAGGAAGAACATGGCAGAATGGCACTACCAGCTCACCTCAATACTGCAGAGAGGGAGAGGGAATAGCAGCTCAACTGATCCTTCAGGATCGTGCTTCCAGAAGCATGGCCTGCTCTCAGCCTGGGTTGCTGCTGATACAGAATGGCCTATTAATTCGTCAGTCCTGTTCCCTACTGTATTCATAGTTTTCCTTTGACAACCCGCTATTGTGGTTCAGTGGGAAAATCCTTGCTTTCCATGTGGGAGACCTGGGTTTGTTTCCCAGATGCACGTATAACGACAGCCATCGGGGCACTGAACACCTGGACTCAGTCCGGCCCTTGGTGTAGATGGGGGCTGGAAGGTCCGGGCAGCCTCCGCTCCTCCAAACACCTGCTTAAGCACGCGTGTCAAAGGTTATGGGGCCTCTCGTGCATACACCATGATCCAGAAGGATCAATAGCACGGAGGCGGAAAAGGATCTTGGAGTCATAATTGACTCCAAGATGAACATGGGCCGGCAGTGTGGGGAGGCAGTCAGGAAGGCCAACCGCACCTTGTCGTGCATCC
>NW_017728907.1:54846045-54857380 GCF_001723895.1 Crocodylus porosus
TTTAAGAGGAGGCTGGATGAACATCTTGCTGGGGTCGTTTGACCCCAGTATTATTTCCTGCCCATGGCAGGGGGTCGGACTGGATGATCTACTCAGGTCCCTTCCTACCCTAGAAACTATGAAACTATGAAACTATGAGACAGCTGCCTATTCCCATCCATGTACTGGGTAGTTGTATCACCAAAATCCCAGCCCTGCCTAGTCTGGCGGCATACCTGGACAAAAGGAATAACAAATCAGGCAGTCGAATGTTTGATTTAGCACCCACGTGACGTGGCTATCCAAGTTGGAGTCCTATTGGCAGTCGTTAACCCTTCTGAGAGGGAAACCTGTTAACAGGAGGCTTTTGTTGCATGATGAGACATTATTATAGGAACGTTCTTGGCGGTGTTAGCACCTTCATGAGAAAGGATGCACAGTCAGGAACAAAGCTGCTAAAAAAAGGATTCTAAGATTACCCACCTAAATGCTTTCCACCCCGAGGCTCAGTTTTTTTGTGTTTGGACATCTGTGTTTAGACGCGGGTTATTTTAGGATTTCTCGGCACCACAGTATATTTTTTACACACTGCAGCTTTTTAAAGGGGCTTCCTTCTGGAAAGGTGTGAGATGCTAGCGAGGACCAAGCCGTTGCTCTCCCATGAGACTGGGGGATCACAACAAGACTGCAAGGCCTCTAGTTTTGAATCACGGGATCCTCTCAAAAATAGGGCTAGAAGGGACCTAAGGAGGCTGCTTCTAGTTCAGCCCATGCTTAAGGCAGGAGCATCCCTGAGTAAACCAACCTAGACGAGGTCTTTCTAACCTGCTCATTAAAACTTCCCCAGGGTGGAGATTACACAGCCTCTCTAACTCTTCTAGTGCTCAGCCACCCCCACCATTACAGCGCTCTTCCTAATATCCTACCTACATTTCCCTGGTTGTAATTTAAGACCCCTCCGTTTTATCCTGTCCTGCAGCCTGTCACCATCCTCTTTAGAGCCACCCTTCAGGCATTTCCAGGCTTATCGAATCCCGCAAGGTGCTCCTCACCCCAGAGCCGCTGTTCTTCAGCACAGAGGCCTGGGCAGCAAGGAGAACGGTGAAAGGAAGATGGGATTTGGCAAACACGGTCACCTAGAAGCTGCAGTCTCAGCCTGAAGGTGCTGCAGGGGTGCAAGAAATATTCCCTCCTTGCCGAGTCAGCCTGCAACAGTCATAGGGAAGAGATAAGGGGATCCAGCATGTCTTACCGCGACTGTGTCTCCATCTGTGTTTGGAAA
Organism: Crocodylus porosus; assembly: GCF_001723895.1. Classification (NCBI taxonomy): domain Eukaryota; kingdom Metazoa; phylum Chordata; order Crocodylia; family Crocodylidae; genus Crocodylus; species Crocodylus porosus. The sequence continues at coordinate 54,847,307 of NW_017728907.1, forward strand.
CAGCCTGACGGTCCGTGGGCAGTGCTGCAACTTCAACAACAAGTAGCATGGTAATTTAGATGCTGTCTAAATATTCAGATGGGGACATCCCCTTGACTAGTTGGAGGGATTGTTCCTGTCTAAAACCACCATGATTTGTAGTAAAACCCCTCGCTTTATGTTACTGAAAAAGGAATTTCCCAAAAGCTGCAAGATCTTTGATTCTTCCAAACACCAAGATGGTGAAGTCATAGAGTCACAGAAAATTAAAGTTGGCAGGGACCTCAGGAGGCCACAACACCATGCACAAAGCAGGACCAGCCCCACCTAGATCATCCCAGGCAAGGCTTTGTCTAGCCGAGTCTTAAAAGCCTCCAAAGATGGAGATATCACCATCTCTCTGGGTGACCTGTCCCACTGTTTCACTACTGTCCTAGTGAGCAAGTTTTCCCTCATACTTAACCTACGCCTCCATTGCTGCAGCTTTCCAAAATTGGAAACATAACCATTCCTTGGAATAGTCCTTCTAGTACCCTCCCTGTGTATACCAAGCGAATACCCCAGTACAGCCTGTTACAGACTTGAACAAAGAGTCTGAGCGTTAACGTTCTTGGCATGCTTTGGGATGGCTGCACCCATCACAAGCAGCATCCGAAAATGGCTTATGCAGGTTACCTCAAGGATTGTTCAAGTGCCGACCTCACCATCCACTAACCCTCTGCAGATGCCGCCTATTTAACAGACCATCCATGGAGCAAACGTTTAACAATGTTTAATGCTGGGGATGATTTTTGTGGTCCTTCGCCTGCAAAGTCAGACTTTTTTAGTTACTATAGTGACATTTGATTTTATTGAAGTCAGTGGAAAAATACCTGGAGATTTACTTGGTGGGGGAGGGGAGTGCAGGTGTAGGACTTCACCTTAAGCATCCAACTATGCAAAGTTTGCAGAGAGAAGGAAATTATAACTCATGCAGTATTTCATCTCTAAAAATTACCTATGTGTACTTTTTGTTTTGTACATTAACATCCTCCAGGACTGTAAATGCTGATCCATTGAAAAGGCACAAATCAGCCATTTTTAGAGATTTTGGATTATGACAGTGTTATTGGTATAGGTGTAAATACTGCTCATCCTGGACACGCAGGGGGAAATAGGAAAAATTTCTCTGCAGGGTATTTGAAGCTACTCAAGAGGGTAGTGTGTTAGAACAAGTCCTGGTTAGATGAACATGATGGATGATGGATGGATGAGCATGCAACGGGCAGATGAAGTGGTCAGCTACATGACAAACACAATTTATTATAAGGACGTTACAACAGAGCATGTAGACCGATTGCTAGGGATACTCTACGTACACTCCTCTCCCCTCTCTCCCAGCTATGCAGCTGGTTCAATAAAAAATATCACCCACAAAAATTCATGCCTCTCACATACTTCCTGATCTGTCATGGCTACAACGTCACTCCAACATATCTGTTTCTGTACTGTATATGTACCTATATAACAGGTGCGCAAAAGTATATATGTTACCCACACAAACATAAAGAATCATGTATTGAAAATATTGATGCACTTAGTTATATTAGATTGGTGGATTTGAACATTGAAGTCCAAATTAATTTCTACTGGTTCTTTCTAGCTATAGGCAAACGACATTGCTCCTTTTAGAGTAGCAATGTGGTAGGGAAAACACATCCAAGCCATGGTAAGACTAGTCATGAAGCACAAGAGTCATATCTGTAAGCCATAGGGACAGATGGGAGGGGAAAATATCAAAACAGGAAGGGTTTGCCTGTCGCAGGAATTTCTGTAGAGCCCTGAAAGGAGATGGAGGATGGACTTCACCTCCACTACAGTCCTCCATTTTAGCAGCTGCCCTAAAAGTCTACGACCAGGGCAATTAGCCAAATCCTATTCCACCTATTAGCAACCGAAGTGCTACCTCAGCTTCTAAGCCGGGGCGGCCAACCTGTGGCTCCGGAGTCACGGGTTGTCCACCCCTGTGCTGAGCAATCCCGTCCCACCCTGGTCAAGTCCCTGAACAGTCATTCACACGAGAGAGATGGCTCTTTCTCCCCCTTGCTGCTTTGTGTGCCGGAGTGCTACGGCTAGGATGAAGGCCTGCGATGCAGAGACATGTCACGGATTTCGGGGACTCGACCAGGGTGGAACAAAATCATACTGAAATGCTTGGGTCCAAACCTTTCCCACAGCTAAGGTAGAAATGACTCGTCCCAGCCCAGAGTACAACCCAAAGGCACCCGGGGAGTCCCCGGGCTCTCCTGTTCTCTGCTCCCTAACCTGCCTGTGAAAGTACACGACTCCTTATTCTCACAATGGGTCGCCTCTGCGAGCTTGATCCACTTGGGAAAGAACAGAGCTCCCTCTGTTGTGTCCCATACAGGAATCCAGACCACTTAGCGGGGGTGGGCAAAATAGGGCCCACGGGCCAGATCCAGCCTGTGGTGGACTCCGTTTTCTGGCTGCCCTGTGGCAGGGGCTCCTTTGGCTGCTGCTACCAAGGGCGGGTGGGCAGCAGATCACAGCTCTGCCCCGCACTGCCACTACCCCAAAATCCTGGGCTCTCTCTGGCCCTGCCCAGCAGTCTCACTCCCAGCCACTGCCCCATCCCAGCCACCCAGCTGTGCACCCTGCCCGCGTGGGTCCTGCCCTCGGCAGTGGGTGTGGGGTGGACAGGCTGGGGCGCCCGGGCAGTGGGGCTGGGTTACCGGGAAATGGAGTCTGGCCACAGGCTGAATCCATCATTTTGCCCACCCCTGACTTAGAGGGAAACGTCCAAATAACAGTGGACTAATAACTTAGCCCAACAAACTTGTGGTGAGAGCACTTCTCCAGGGAGGAAGAGCCTCAGGTTTGAGGCTCTCCTTAGCCAGAGCGGGGGTGAACCTACAGCTCCCACTTCCCAGCAAACTGTCTTATCTACCAGCATGTGAGCTGGGTAGAGGGAAGGGGGCAAAGGCATCTCAACCCCCCTGTTGAAGCTGAGCCATGGGTAAGCCAAGAGGGAAAGTATTATGAAGCCAGCATGCAAGGAGCTGGCTTAGTGAGATGGCACGGGGCTGGGATGGAGGGAAGCCTGGGCTCTGGCCCCTGCTCCCAGCTTGTTCTCCCAGTGCTGCTGATGGATCAGTCATTGCAGAAAATGTGCTGGGGCCGGGACCCAGGTCTCCCTCCCAGGGCAATGCTTCCTCCCTGGGCCACAGAGAAACACTGTCTTCTTGCTCCAGGACTCTTTCTCTTGGAACTGGCTAGCGAGCCAGCCTCAGCAGTAGTGCTGGGGGATGCTTAGGCCCTAGCTAGCTCGTGGCCTGGTACATGGGGAGTTTGGAAATGGGACGTAGTGGTTCAAGCCCTGTCTGACTGAGGACCTACAATCCAGGCTTCCTCTGGAGAAGTGTCCTCAGGGCAGCTTCATGGTTTTGTTCTGGGGTTTGTGCGCACATAGAGGAGACGTGTGCAGGGATGTGTTTCCTGTAGCTCTGCAAAAGCAGTATAGACATGCCCTTAGTTGCCTAGATGCCCAAAGACACCTAACAGGTGGAACAGGCTGTGGCCCAGTGTCTTCAGGATGCTGGTTATGAAGGTCAGTTTGTGATCAGGGAGGGGGGGAGCAGTCAAGAAGGGAGCACTGGCCTCAGTGACTTAAGTCCTAAAGGCAGGCTCCTATAGCAACACTAGCCCAACCACGGCAATCACCATGAGGATGCCGGCAAGGATACAGATGCTAATGAAGACGATGTCACTGGTGTCTTGGCTCTTGATCTCGTAGGTGTCTATGGCTTCGGTGTCCTGTTGCTGGGACTCCACCAGGTTCTTGGCGTATTGGCTCAGCCGGTAGGGATCGGAGCCTGAGAGGAGGTTTACGGAGGCTTCCTTCCTTTTGGGCTCGCACTGCACTTCGTACTTGTGAACGTCCTCCTGGTCTCCTGATGAAAAGTTGATGTACAGGATGCTAACGATCATGGATGTGTTGTTTCTTTTCTGTGGGACAGGTGTTAAAGCTCAGTTTTGTATTTGACTTGTCTTTGTTTGGTGAACTGATATCTTCTTTTCAGCCACAGAAAACCCCACGCCCACAATGTAGCAACATTCAGACAATGCCAAGCCTTAGTAACTTAAGAGACAAAGACTGGGTGCAATGCATTCACAGTGGTTTCTTGCCAACAGCTTAAAAGCATGTGGCTCAAATGTGTGCTAAGAGCTAGAGTCAGGAAGGTATATAGGGCCTGGAGTGATCTCAGCAGGTCTCCTAGTCCATCATCTTACTCTGAGGCTTGACCAAGTGTAGCGAGATCAATCCTGACAGACACGTGTCTCACCTGCAGTGACCGTGGCCCGTGTCTGAGCCTAGATTAGGAGGCAAAAAATAGGTGGATACATGTCTTCTGACTACCCAGAAAGATGTAGCTTTATTTCCACAGGGACTTCAACGAGAGCACCGGGTGGTCCTCTCCTCTGTAAACCAGGCCAGTGGCCCGGTCATAACAGGACAGGTCTCATGGTTCGTCCTGGGCTCTGTCCTGGGCCACACGCCGAGACACGTTGCTAAAAGCTGCAGTGTTGCCAACTCTCATGCTTTTTGGTGTTGCTGTTGAAGTCTACACTTCAGGAATGTGAAAAACGTAGCTCTTTCTTATATATATGTATATAAATAGAAACATATATAAAAGAAAAAACTAAAGTTTTCACATACCCAAAGCATAGACTTTAAGAACAACCAAAAATCCTGAGAGCTGGCAATACTGAAGATGGCCACTGAGTTTGGGTTCCTCGGGCTCTTTTGGCCCTTGTCCCATCTCTGCATTCACACGGCAGATGGGTCAGACTGTCCAAAGGAAAAAAATATCACAATCCAATCTGGCAAAACTGATCTCTGCCAAGGCATCGCTTTGAACATCAGCCCCTGCCTATAAATTAGGGAAAATACTTCTTTTTCCCCACATTTTGTTTATCTTGCAGAACAATCTCTTACTATGTAGCTTGATAGAAGCAGGGTTTACTGCATTACTGCAGGGGACTACGAGTCATACTGTGTTATGCTGATTGCTTACCTGGGACTCGGTACCACAGGTGTCGAACCTTGTGTGGATCCTGAAGTTCAGGCCGACCACCTGGGCAGGACAGGAGGGAGTCCCTAAGTAGATCTTATTTCTCTCCAGCTGAGCCAGAGACCTCATGGGGATCTGGATCTGAAAGTCCGTGCGCGTGCAGCTGACGTTCATGGGCACAACTGGAGGGGGAAGAAGAACGCGAGCAAGAAGTTCATCTCAAAAGTTGCGAGGAACTGGAAGGAGAGGGGATTGTTTCCAATATTGTAGTTTGCAACAGATGTTGTAAGCAGAGAGTATTTCTCCAGTGTAGAGTAGTTTTACAGCTATTTTCAACGGGTTTTTTTATCAACATATGAAACAAAACAGTCTGCTCTGGCATTCAGGTCCAAGGGGCCCGGAGCTGCCAACTTTCACATTAATGAGAGTCTGGTGATATTTTGTTTTTGGTATTTAGGAGTTGTGTGACTAGGCGAGGCTCTCTGCATTCCCTTAAAAAGCCTAGGAAAAATTACAAGCCCCCATGATAACAGAGAAAAACTTGAGCACTTGACTCAGGTGTCACCTAAAGGCTCAGAAACCAGAGGGCAAAGAAAAAGTTCCCCAAAGTTACCATCAGGATTATTATTTTAATTGTTTTCTATATAATTATTTTTTAATAATACAAATATTATTATTTTCCTCCGACATCCACTGGGGCACAGCTGAATACGCATGCATTTCTGATTCGGTGGGTGTTTACAAAGTGTTTGGCACGTTTCAGGAAGGCCTGAATATCTTGAGACTTAGTTATCCTAGATCCTGCCCCGTGGCGCACCTTCCAGGCCAGCTGGTAACTCACTCTTGGCACGGCTGGCTTTAAACATCAGTTGTGTCCACAGACACATGATTGATACTCAGGGCGTTTCTACCAGACCTCTGAATGGGGAGGCAGCTACGCGACTCGAAGAGGCGCCTGGCCAAATTCGTGGGAGATTGCAGGACCAGCTGCTGTTTTTGCAGGCTGATCATGGTGGGCCCTTGGCCGATACCTTGGCCACCCCCCTGCTCTTGAGCTGTAACTTGTCCAGCTGCCGGCCAGGATCTGAGTGGCAGCCCCAGAAGCCCCCCAGGACACCTTGCTGGGGTCGTTTGACCCTAGTACTCTTTCCTGCCATGGCAGGGGGTCGGACTAGATGATCTGCTCAGGTCCCTTCCGACCCTAGAAACTATGAAACTAGGACCCCAGGCAAGGCTGCTGGGGCCAGTCCAGTGCTGGCCCAAGCCTCCTCTACCCTACCTGGAGTAACCTGCCATGTACCAGACAGCATGTGACTTAGAAACAAGTAGCAGCAGCACAAGGTGTCCCACTGCTCGTTGTTGTCCCTGTGCAACCAAGCAGCTGCGCTCATGTGCATGTGGCCTGTGAGTCAATTTGCTTCATGCACACTGAATGTAAAATGCCACCAGTCACGTTTCGCACCAGCTACGCACTTGCGTGACTGCCTCAATGGGGAGCAGGATAATGGAGAACCAGACCCCTGATCTACAGTGCTATGATCACCTCCATGTTTGCCAGCCAAGTATGTGGGCTTTCTACATGCAGAGAACAAATCCATAAGCCTCTCAGAAAGAAAAACCTGGAGCAATCAAAGGTAGCGCTTATCAGGGTTCAAACCAAACACTTCAGCAATATAAATTATTGAATTATTCCAACTCTGTTAGAATTTCAGGCTTATGAAACTGATAAGATACAATACAATCAACATGAAAAAATGGTGTCACTTGGCTACATTCAGTACATTATAAAACCATTAAAAGATTTACCAAATAACTAGAGTGCATTAGATCAAGAGGAGGAAGAGAAAATGGATCCTTTCACCCTGCTGGAAGACTTTCTTTTAAATGACCATAAATCACATCCACAACCCAATTTGCTTCCTTTTATGGGCCCGCTGGAAAGGAAAATATTTATATAGAATAAAGAAATACAGAGCCGATGCAGCCCGCTGATTTCTGTTGACATGGTTTCATGTCTGGTACCCAGTGCTGACCAGTGCACAATAGTACCGAAACTCCACTGCCTTTAGTGCTTGCTTCTACCCTACTCTCTGTTGTATTGCCACCAAGGCAACTCCCTTGGTGATAATGCCAATATAAAAAGTCCTAGTGTTCCTACTGCCACAGGCTCTCATTCTTCGAATGCATACAAAGCTCAGGAGAGCAACTTCAAGCCCACATGTGTTTATTATTGATATTTAGGCTTGGCAGAGTTCGATTGTTGTGCGCCTATACACGTGCGCCTTTGTGTTCTGATTAGAACGCATCGGAACAGACTCGATTAATCGAGTTCTAACGAGAACGCTCCAATGTGTCTCACCATCACGTGTATTAAGTGTCCCACATTTCAAAACAGCTGCGAGGGCACTTTAAATAAAACTCATTGAATGAGCTTTAGTTAAAGCGCCCCCCAAGGCCATTTTGAAATGTGCGGCGCTTAATACAAATGATGGTGAGGTGTTTTAATTAAAGCAGCTCTCTGGGAACCACTCCAATTTAAATGCACGCCCCACGCCTGCACACATCCAGAGACACCCTTTATTTTTTAATCACTTTGACGGCTAGTATTGATGTTTATTTTTAAGCGTTTATTTCATTTTTTAATGGATTTAAATTTTCAGGATTGTACCAAATAAGGAGTCTGGGGAGTAGACAGTTTATTAATGACAAATGTAACCGCTGTAGGACTCCCACCAGAGCTGCCATCAGTTCTGGCTTCGCTCACCCGAAGCTCCTGTGTTTGCTTTGTCACTTCCTTTTCCTTGGCTCCCAGTCCCCTGTGGCTCCTGGGAGTTGCAATCGAAACTACCATCAGCACAGTTCATAGGACTGCTCCCCCGTCATCCCCCACACTCCATCAGCCATCGTTTTTATGTCCCCTTTCTATTCATTTTGATCATTAATGGCGGAAATATTTTTTCATCGGTCCGTGAGATGAAGCTGGTGTCCATCAACATTTACCAACAAACACTGAATCCCACCAAGCCTTGTTGTATTCCAGGAGAGCCAACGAAGTGTAGGGCCAGAGTCGGCCTTAGGGAAAATGGCGCTCTGGGTGAACTCGTGTTCGGGTGCCGCCGCACATATTTTGGTGCCTCCCACCCCCAAGTCAGCGCCAGGCAGGCGGGGGCAGGGATCTGCCAGGGCAGGGCGGGGTGGGGAGAGTGCTGCTGTGAGTGTGGGCTGCTCACGTGTGTGTGTGTGCATGTGCGTGTGTTCGGTGCCCCCTGACTGCAGCGCCCTGGGTGGTCATCCATGTCACCCACCCCTAAGGCTGCCTCTGTGTGAGGCCCGCACTAAGTGTGCTGGTTGTGGTACCTATAAAATGTAAGCGTCAGAAGCAGTTCCCGCTCTTTATAGTCGAGCGATGCCTCGAGATGGGGACTTACTCCAAGTGCCGCGAGGAGCTCTTGGCCGGGTTCGGTAAAGGACGCAGACCTCACATGCCCTCGGCCGATGCCGTGGCCACCCCCCTGTCCTTGAGCTGTAACTTGTCTAGAAAAGCCCAAGCATGCCATGCGAGGGGCTCACTGGACACAAGAGGAAGCAACCCGGCGTTTCATCAAGACGCCGGTCCCGTCTTTTGCAGAGGATGTTTATAGTAGGCTTGTACCACACAGACTCTTGATTACAAGCAGCTGCAGCTGCATAAATCATTAGCCAGTGCGCAAAACGAACATGCCGTGTTCATTTACCGAGGAAGACAGTGGTTTCATGTTCTAGTTCTTCCTTTCACAACTGCATGTTAATCACATTTGTTTACGAAACGCGGGCTGGTGGGGGAGACGCGAGAGGCCCGAGCTCACTTTCCAGCTCAGACGCAGGCTGTCCCACCGACCTTAGGCAAGCAGCTTCACTTCTCCGGGCACCTCTTTCCCTACCTGCTCTGGGTTTCGTTAGTTTGGGGCAAAGATCCTCTGAGTAACGAGCTAGTGCAATGTGTCCAGTTATTTCCATTTTCTGGGTGATGCCTGTGAATGGGGGTTAGTTTTTAGCCCCCTGTGTTCCCTTTCATCGGCGACTTGCCAACTCAAGGGACAGTAACGGGATGGGACGCCCCTTTCAGGCTGGTAGCAGGCTACCAACCGGAGCAAGGAGATGCTGCTATAAAAACCCACACTAAGCTGTGACAGGCAAGGCAGGCTCGTCCGCTGCAGGCTTCAGGCGATCGGATTCAGAGCAGACGCAGGGAGCCCCCCCAGAGTCTCCTGCCCGTTCCCCTCGCTGATCCCCGCACACTTTTCAACCAGAAATGAATCCAAGCTCACCACCCTCATGTAGGGAAAGGTTTTATCAAGCGATCACCTGAGACCCAGGGTGGCTAAGTGAGTCATTTCAGGTCACAAAGAAAGTCTGGGGCAGAGCAGAAATTAGAAGCATCTTCTGACTCCCACCATCCTCCCTCCTCTGTCTGCACGGGGTCTTCCCCGAATCCGACCAGCACGGAGGAAGCTGATGCAACGGTTGCAAAACGAGATGAAGCCGACGATTTTACAGTCACGGCCGTGTCCGAAAACAGCCAGCCCTTGCTAGCGAATGGTGGGCAGCAGAGCCCAGGAGGCTCCTGCGCTGGGGGCACCAGCAAACACTGCGGTTTGTTCGTTGCTCCAAGTTTGAACAGGAATTAACTTCCGCGGCTGGGTTGCACCAAGTTTGAACAGGAATTAACTTCCGCGGCTGGGTTATAAAACCCTGCACACATCAGGTTTGTAATCACAACCCGGGCTCCACCTTGACGACAGCAACAGTAGCAGTGGCTGCTCTTCTCCACCTCCAACTTGGTTACTTAACACGTGTCGTTTCACCGCACGGGCAAAGCACACACCGTGCTAGTCCCATCTGCAAACACACAGCAGGCTGCTCCTTTACTAGTAGCCTCCTGCATACCCAGAGAGGATCATCTTGTGCAGAAATAGGGTATGAATCATCCCCCGACACCCAGGTCAGCTCGAACGCAATTATCTTGAAATACAGCAAATACCAT
>NW_017728907.1:54857480-54886310 GCF_001723895.1 Crocodylus porosus
ATCACCTGAGACCCAGGGTGGCTAAGTGAGTCATTTCAGGTCACAAAGAAAGTCTGGGGCAGAGCAGAAATTAGAAGCATCTTCTGACTCCCACCATCCTCCCTCCTCTGTCTGCACGGGGTCTTCCCCGAATCCGACCAGCACGGAGGAAGCTGATGCAACGGTTGCAAAACGAGATGAAGCCGACGATTTTACAGTCACGGCCGTGTCCGAAAACAGCCAGCCCTTGCTAGCGAATGGTGGGCAGCAGAGCCCAGGAGGCTCCTGCGCTGGGGGCACCAGCAAACACTGCGGTTTGTTCGTTGCACCAAGTTTGAACAGGAATTAACTTCCGCGGCTGGGTTATAAAACCCTGCACACATCAGGTTTGTAATCACAACCCGGGCTCCACCTTGACGACAGCAACAGTAGCAGTGGCTGCTCTTCTCCACCTCCAACTTGGTTACTTAACACGTGTCGTTTCACCGCACGGGCAAAGCACACACCGTGCTAGTCCCATCTGCAAACACACAGCAGGCTGCTCCTTTACTAGTAGCCTCCTGCATACCCAGAGAGGATCATCTTGTGCAGAAATAGGGTATGAATCATCCCCCGACACCCAGGTCAGCTCGAACGCAATTATCTTGAAATACAGCAAATACCATAAATTTGCCAGCTTTTGAGGAGGCGCAAAGGTTGACAAATATATGAGGAGCACTGTACAGAGAGGGAGCGTGGGGCTGATCCTCCCACCCACCATCTCCGTAGCTTTGAACTTGCAGCTGGAAAAACGATGCCTGCCAAAGCCGTGATTGGGTTTTTTTAACTTGCAAGAGAGACTAAGCTGATTTGAGCCCGTTCCAAAGACTTGACACTTGTTGGTAACGCTGTGTTACTTGAATGGCTTGGCAAATAAAATCTGCCCCCCGAACACGAAGTACGTGGGACAATTTATGCCCAAGAGACCGTTCCAGGAGGGTGCGAAACGCTTGCTGAGGTCTAGATAGACCTCCCGGCAGGACGCGCAAGGGGAGTCACGTTGCGACTGCTCATGGTCGTTGAAGGTCAGGAAAAATAGTCTCCTGATGGAGCTTGTTCTCTTAGCTCCAAGCTGTTTGGAGGGCAGGAGATGCCCCTGCAGATATAGGTGGCCTGGCTGACATAAATCATAATGCAAGAGCAGGTTCAGCCAGGTCCCATTGTGACACTTCAGGTGACACGTAAAGCTGCAGGAGCTGACTTCCTGCACAACACAAGTCAGAGCAATTCAGCCTTACTCTGGGTGCCAGCTCCAAGAGTGGACTGCCAGGACAAGGGAGAATGCATTACAAAGTCAAAGGTCCACCTCAGGTAGGTCCCACATTGGGCACGTCACTGCTGGTGGTCTGGGGGCTGTCACAACTCACTGACATTTGAATGACACCCGATGTGGCCAGCATCGTATCTGGTTGCCTTTGACAACTCAGTCCTAATAACCCCAGACCGCTTTACAGCTGGGTTAGTAAGCCACGGCCTCCAGCAAGAATTCAGAGCAAAGCCCAACCTCAAAAAGCTCCAACCAGGCAGCCAAGCCATGCTGCCGCTAGGCTGTGACCCCCCCGCAGGAGCGATGAAACTGCCAAGCTGGCTCATGCTCATGGTCCATCTAGCCCAGTATCCCCTCTCCAGCACCAGCCGGTGCCGATGTGGCTCTGAGCCTGGTACAAGAAACCCCCCTTAGGGCCCTGCAAGAAAAATGGCCATCCATCGGCGTCTCCTCCAGAGCCCTCGCCTGCGGACCTGGCTTCTGAGAGCTCACCACGGGCAAGAGGGCACTGGGGACCTTGGTATAAGGCATTCATAGGATGCCTGTCAGGGTAAGGGCAGTATTTATAGAATAAAAAAGGAAGTCTTTTACTGTAAAAGCTACAGTGGTAAATAAGTAGCAGAGGAAGATCAGGCTTGGGTGCACGGGAAGGAAATACTGTGTTTTCTGGTCATAGTTTGCCACTCGTCTATGCACTGTGTTGGCTGAACTCATCTCTGGCAGAGCTCCCTAGGTGAGCAGGCGCCCGGCATGAATGTGACCTTATGCTTTGGCTGAGAGCTGGGAAGGGTCTGGAGCCCTTGAGCAGTGAACAGGGGCACTGTTTCCCACAGTCTTCATTTTTAAAACGTGTCCTTCCCGTTCTGACTCCCAGCTGACGTCACGAAAGCAGAAATATTTCCTGTTGAGGGGAACGTGGAAGATGTCTGTGTTATTTGTATGCCACATGGCAGGGGACTCGGTTTACCTGTTTCGTCTTGTGCTAACTTCAAGGAGTTAAACTGTTTCTAGAGCCCGTTTGGGGGAGTGGGAAATGGGCCCTCAGTGGATTAGCCACGTGGCCCTGTCTGAGCTGGGGGCTGTCACAACTCATTGACGTTTGAACGGGTCTCCCTTGGCAGTGGCATGGGTATGCTAGAGCAGCATTTCTCAACCCATGGGTCACGACCCAAAAGTGGGTCATAAGAATATATGAAAGGGTCATAAACTATCATGGAAAAACAGGGGGAAATGCAGAAAATCATCGATTTATCTCCTTTAAAGGAGAAAAACGTGGGAAACCGCGGGTTTCCCCTTGCACCCTGGCAAACATCCAGCCTGCAAGGGGCTGCTTGGAGCTGGGGAAGTGGGTGCCATGTGCCTGTGTGTACATGCCACGTGCATGTGCCAGGCTGTAGCCCCGTGCCTGCTGTCAGTGCACAAATCTACTAGTCTGGGGGGGGGGGTGCAGGCCCCTGCATGCCCCACACATATCCCCCCTTTTTCCCCCACACACACGCTGCCCCACACACTGGGGAGCTGAGGCCTTGGGGCAGAGGGAAGTGTGTTGGGAGTGAAGGGCACCAGCAGGGCCAGGGGGCTGCAAGTCGGGAGCGAGGGGCACCAGCAGTGCTGGGAAGCTGTGGGTTGGGACTGGGGGGCAGCGGGAATTTGCACTGTGCAAATTGCACAGTGATGAATGTCACTTGAGAGTAATGAAGAGCTACATGTTGATATTGCTGTTAATGTTTTCCTGTTGATGTTGATTTCTGTCTTTAAAATTAAGACTGTTGAGCTGCTCTAGCCTGTAGTGTATAATAAGTATTTTGGGGCCATCTTACATGTGTGTTTTCTACTTAAACTACTTACTAGGTCAGGAGGGGCCACTGACGTCTACAAATGGGTCCTGTTATGAAGCTGGTTGAGAACCACTGTGCTGGGGGTGCAGAAGACAGGTTCTGCCATCTAGGCTAGAAACTGAGCAACAGATTGGTGGGGGGAACATGGTAGCAAGGAGTGGGAGCCGGGCAAGGGAGGATACCAGCCATTTTAAGGAGCGAGGAGGAGGAAACCAGGTGCAAAAGGAAGAGGGCCCATGATTCAGAGGAGTTGGAGCTGCAGGAGGGAGGCGGGATCCTGGACGCTGTAGCAGATTCTGATCAAATCCCAAAGCATGGTCAGGAATGACAGGGAAACTGAGGCAGGAAATACAGTGAGTGAGTGAGTCTGAGAGAGAGAGAAATTGTTTTCTTGCACCACATAAAGTACAGAGCAGTTGTGTTAGGGACCTTTCCGAACCTGGTGTCCGCCTGAAGACGGACACCCCTGGAGCCCCTGAGCAGACACCGCTCGTGCACCTGAAGAGGTAAACTCCTAAGCCAGAGCACCCACAAGGCCAGCGCTCTGGGAGAGCAGGCATTTAAGCAAGCACCAAGCTTAGGGGTCTGCACCGATCTCCAAATCTAATCCGGGGTCCCCCGACTTCACCACCCCATGGGGAGCAGTGCTGAGCACATGATGCCCCGCAGGCAACATCAGACATTGCTGTCTCTGAAGAAACACGCAGTCAGTGCAAGCAAAATTCACTGTGGCCCCATAAACACTGTCAGGGGATCTCGATGTTGCCTGTGAGTCACAGGCTGAGGACCCCTGGGCCAAGCAGTGGGCACAGGAGGTCTCAGCCCTTCGAAGAGGTGCTAGGCAGGGCATGCACCTCAAGCAAATGCCTAGAGACACTGAGCCGTAGGCAGCACTGGGCTTTGCTATGACTGACAAAGCTTAACGGCTAATGGGTTGGGTGCGATGGGACCCGACTAGCATCCTAACACCTATCCAAAACAGAGTTTGACCAACCCTGTGGCGCACTGCACTCACTTCCACCCGGAGAGGCATGAACAGCTGAGTGCCTAATCCATGTGCGCTTGCTAGGAGTGCAAAGGTCCAGCTGGGTAACTAACTGCACATGCAAAGAGCCGGTTACACGTCTCCCTGCCTCTGCCTGGTTTGCATGTGCAATTAGTGCAAGTCCAGGGCACGAATGCGAGTGCACAAAGATGCGTTCAGTTTTGGAACTCAAAGCTGTCTAATTTTCCCTGGCTGTCTCCGTACTCGGGATTCAGGGCTGCTTTGCCCTGAAACCCATCCAAAATGTCATAGCAAAAGAATAAGCACTAGCAGCACACCCACAGGAAGAGGAAAAAACAGCTCCACGCACCGAGTGCTGCCTTACCTCCAATATACACTACCGAGAACCCCCTGTTGGCTGTGTTCCTGTCTGTGTGGAGGACCAACAGCAGTTTGTTTCCACTGGAGATTATGGGAGATGGCATCTCTCTCCCACACCACTTCCCCAGCAGGGAAGCCTTCTCATTGCCTCCATCAAACGCTGCCAGATGGTCGTAATCACAGCCATCTGTCAGGCTGTTCCGTCCCTCCAGATCCAAGTCCAGGAAGAAGACTTTGATTCGGTATCCTGGGGGCAGCTGGATGGTCCACTGACATTTGATATTGTTGGGGTAAAAGTTGGGATACTGAGGGCTGGAGAAATTCCCTTTGACGGCTGTGTAGACTTCTTGGCATTCGGCTGGGTAGAAAAGAAAGGGGGAAAGCGCTTTACCAAACCAACCCAAGCCCAGGGAGGCTGTCAGGATTGCTGGGGGCAGTTCACTTGCTTTTTGCCTAAAATCTGTTGCAACCGTACTTGTTTCTACATTGACACCTCATAGCCACATGCTCTGTGTGTTCAAGGAGCCAGCGGGGACAGAAGACATTGCACGATGGTGGCAGACTGCCGAGGATGTAAAAAATCATGATGATAATTAGCACAAGCAGGCTTTTTGTCAGGGATGTTCAATACTCAAACAGCGAAGGAAAAAGGCTCATTCTCCCACTTCTGCACACCTACAGGTTTGCGGAGGCGCAAAGGCGTCATGGGCTGGTGTTGCCCTGTTGAAGTCCATGGGAGCTTTTTCATTGACTCGAAGGGGACAAGGGGAGCGGATGATCTTGCTGTTAAGGCACTTGACTAGAAGCCAGAGCTCTGGGTTCAGCTCCTGCCTCTGCCACAGGTTCCTCGTGTGAACTTGGGCATGTCACTTTACCTCCTGGCACCTCGGTTCATTATCTGTACAGTGAAGTTCCTGAACCCACAGAGGGGCAGGAAGGGAACAGGCACAGAAGTGGGAGGTGCTCAGATGCTGCAGTTAGCGGGGCTAGGGAAAAACCTACCAGTGGTGACCTGGTGGAGAAGCAGCAAAGCTCTACCCCTTTTCTGAGACATACACCCAGGGTTGATGGCCCAGGAGAGCAGGGGAAGGGACAGAGGGCATCCCACAATACTGGAAACTCACCTGGCATCAGGGTTTGTCCATACCTGAGTAAAAGTAGGCCTTGAAGCCTCGGCCTCCTATATTGAAGTCTGACTTGAAGACCACCAGGAGCTCGTGGGTGGAAGAGATGATATCAGGAGGCTCCATGTTCCCGCAGTAGCGGCTGAGGTGCGCGTCCCCCAGGGTGGGCCCATCGAAGATGGCCACGTAATCAAAGTTGCATGCCACGTTGTTTTCCATCTGCAAGTCAATGAAGACCAGCTTGACAACAGAGTTTGGAGCTGCCTGGATGATCCAGTGGCACTCGGCATTGTTGGGGTAATTCTCTGGGTAATCGGGGCTTGTAATGACTCCGGAAAGGCCTGTGAGCACCCCTCCGCAAACATCTGGAAACAAACACAGTCCTGTTGCACATAGCAGGCATTGAGACAAAGCAAGAGGAAAGCAGAAAGCCCCGAGCTTGGGCGTAGAGGAGCCAGGCGTATGTCCCAGCTTCAGAAAGTGGGGAAGACCATGATGCTACCTCCCATTCCAGCAAGGAAAGAGGCTCCGTGCCAAGCCAGCAGAGCAGAGCATGCTTTACCTCCTCTGGAAACTGAGGCAAGGTCGTACTGGTCGACAGCGTAACTAGGAACGAAAACGTAGGCGGTCCCTAATTTATGGGAGACGGGCAATGACCAAAGGCTTGACATCACAGCAACTCATTTATAGTGCATATGCTTGGAGACAGGCTCAGGTGTTAATTCAGGGACTCTGCTATACCGACACACTCCTATGGCTCCAGCCCTGGTACTGGTCCTGTTTCTTACAATGTAAAATTGTCTGTCACATGATGCTTCTGCACAATTAATGGCATTGCTCATTAATTTCACACTACGGGGCCAAATTCTGCTCTCGGCTATCCCTTGGCGTCCTGTTAATGGCACAGGTATAATACAAGGGTGTTCAACCCCTGGCCTGTGGAGCTGAGTCATCTGCCCCAAGGGTCCAGACATCTGGGGCAGTGGCAATGTTAATTGCCATGTCCCTTCTGCCAAATTTCTGAACCCCTGAGGAGCCCCACGGGCTGGAGAATGTGGCCTTTGTGCCAGCGTGCAGCCGGAGCCAGGAACGTGGGGTCAGGCCAGCACGTGGCCGGATCTGGGTGTGCAGATCACATTCACGGACAAGCCCCACATGGTATCTGGCCCGGGGACTGATCCTGGGTCACTGACCCAGCCTGTCAGTGGGGCTGGACGTTTGGGCAACCCTGGAATAATACATTGCAGAACTTTTCTGCAGAAGTTGGAGGAGGGAAGGACCCAGTTTGACTCAGAGGGTGAAACTGCTGGCTGGCAGTTAGGAAAAACATCCTTTCCATGGAAAACTGACTATAATTGCCCCCAGAGCCCTGTGATTTTACCAGGTCCCCTTTCAGTTCAGAACAGCACTTTGAGCTGGATAGACAAGCCTTGCAACTGATTTTGGGGCATCTTCACTAGAGCTCATCCAGAGGCCTCGGAAAGGCTGGATTCATGCGTAGAGCCGATCTACTGGGGGCTGGGGGGGCGTCTTCCTATCCCTAATCATTTCATGCTGTGAAATTCTTTGGTGGATCCTGTTTCCTTCAACACTGCTCTTGTTACAGTCGCTCTGTGCCCAGCGCTACAGAGCAAACCTGGAAGGTTTTCACCAATACATTTGAACTCGTGAGCTTCTGGAGGAAACTCCACGCAACGCCTTTCCTAACCTTTCTGGTAAGCTGCGGAGAAGCCGTGACTGGCCACATGCTTGTCCGAGTGGAAGATGATGGACATGACGTGCCAGGAAGACGTGAACTGCGGGGGGGAACTCTTGCCGCAGAACGTCCCCAGGAGATTCCCTTGGTCCTTGCTGGCCCCATTGTAGATTTTGATGTAGTCATAGTCGCAACGGTTGTGATACTCCAGGTCAAAGTGGCTGAAGGTTAGCAAGACCGAGGAGCCTTCTGTGACCACGATGAGCCATGTACATTCGGTGTCATAGGGGTAGAGTCCGGGGAAATTAGGGCTGGAGAAATTGCCGTGCAGAGCTGAGAGCACTCCCCCACATTTGACACCTGTAGAAAGCAACAACAATTCAGGTAAAAACAGCAGAATATGCGACTGCCCTGTGAATCTCCAGAGTCCCCGGTTGCCTTGTCCTCTTAAGCAGCAGCCGTGTGTTGCCTGAAAGGTGACTCATTTCAGTGGTGGGCAGAGTGATTTCTGTACAGACTGTCACGCTGTATGAGTCAGCAGGGTGCTCTTGTTGCCAACAAGGCTAACGGCGTCCTGGGCTGCATGAATAAGAGCATTGCCAAAAAAAAAAAAAATCAAGGAAAGAAAATGATTGCCTCCTGTTCTGCCCCGGTGAGGCCACATCTAGTGTCCTGTGTCCAGCTTTGGGCCACCCACTACAGAAAGACCGTGGACAAGTTGGAGCGAGTCCAGCGGAGGGCAATGACAATGGTGATGGGGCTGGGGCACATGGCTGAGGAGGAGAGGCTGAGGGACTGGGCTGATTTATTCTGCAGACGAGAAGACTGAAGGGGGATTTGACAGCAGCCTTTAACTCCCTGAAGGGGGGCTCGAAAGAGGATGGGGCTGGCCTGTTCTCGGCGGTGACAGATGAGAGAACAAGGAGCAATGGGCTCATGTTGCAGCAAGGGACATTTAAGCTGGATACAGGCAGTCCTCAGCTTACTACGTTTTGAGTTACAACGTTTTGCACTTACAACGTTTCTAAATTGACACCCTGTCTCGACTTTATGACGTCAATTTTGACTTTACAACGCTTAATCTGACGTGACGCCACACCAGTGAACAAGTTCGCTGCGTCCTCCATCCCCCTGGAGAACGTCTGTGCAAACTTCCTGGGACGCTTTCTTTAAAAAAGCAGATGAGACTCCAGAAAAGCCTGCAGCCAGGACTCCCGAGAAGAATCCAGCCAAGAACCCTTCAAAAAGTCCAGCAAAGTCACCTCAAGGAAGTCCTTCCAAACCAATATGATTGTTATTTACAATATAAATGCATTAGTGTAGCTATATTACTCAGCTATAATTGATCGATTACAAAATTCTGGGGTATTTTTGGTGAAAATCGGGTACCAGGCCTTGGTTCAGGAACCAACCCCCCGTTTATAACGTTGTTTCTTATGAG
Organism: Crocodylus porosus; assembly: GCF_001723895.1. Classification (NCBI taxonomy): domain Eukaryota; kingdom Metazoa; phylum Chordata; order Crocodylia; family Crocodylidae; genus Crocodylus; species Crocodylus porosus. Next base: position 54,866,231 of record NW_017728907.1, read on the forward strand.
AAAATTGGTTCTGAGTTGCAACATTTTGACTTAAGACTTGGTTTTCAGGAACCACTTGCGTCGTAAGTCTGAGGACTGCTTGTATTTGGAAAAACTTTCTCACTAGGAGGGTGGTGAAGCACTGGGACAGGCTCCCCAGAGGGGTGGGGGAATCTCCATCCTTGGAGGTTTTAAAGGCCTGGCTTGACAAAGCCCTGGCTGGGATGGTGTAGTTGGGGCTGGTCCTGCTTTGAGCAGGGGTTGGACTAGATGTGACCTCCTGAGGTCCCTTCCAGCCCTCGTTTTCTATGAGTCTTTGCTTGTAGCATACCTTGGCCTGAAGGGATCGGAGGCCCAGAGGTGGGTTTCGAGAGCAGAACGCAGTCTGGGGCTGAGGCTGCTGCTCCCTGGCTATTTACTGGTACGAAACGCAGCAGCGATTCAAATTATTTGCTTTTGGTCAGTGTTTGTACGCTGCTCTGTCCTTTCTCCCTTCTCCCCTCTTCCCGCCACCCTCACTTCACAATTCCTTTCTTCACACCTCTCATCTGAATCACAGGGCCCTCCCTCCTTCGCAACTGCTACTTCTCCTGTGGATGGATGCGCACAGTGATGCAAGATTGCTTTTCATGTTAAAAAACTCATTCTACTTGCTTGAAATTTTCCTGGAGGAAACGAGCCTGTGTGTGGCCCTTTGTGCCACATCTGTCTTTACTTTTTGCTAGGGGAAAAAAAAACTGTTGATCAAATTTGCAAGTAATAGACACACAGGCCTAAATTGCAACCTGGCGGGCAAGCTGCTTTCACACTCCAGGACCCACCACCTCCCTGGGAGGCAAAGACTGGCCGTGTGGACAACATTATGAGCAGCATCTCTTGATGAATGAGATCTCCACCAGGCAGAAGGGTGCTGTTCTGAATGAACAGCCGGGAGCCATTCCTCCTCACCTTAGCTGTCTCCGGCTGCACGGGCAAAGGATCTTTTTAGTACATCGGGAATCACGAAGCACCAAGAACCATAAAAACCTGTCCTGAGACCCCATCACACAGCCAGCATATGAATGGCTCACTTGAGTTCTCCAGCAGACCGAAAGAGGACAGGACCACTTAGTTTTACCTAGTACTGCATGTATCTCTATACCGATGGAAGTACACTGGACCGAAGCCAGGTCCAAAGAGAGAGCTTGTCTGAAAAAGGCATGCAAACCCTGGACCTGGGGCATGAGAACTCATTGCCAAAATGGGTCAGAACTCAGGCCTACCAGCTTCATCAGCAGCCTTTTAACCTTCACCCCTCGAATGCTAATATGCCGGTGGAAAAAAACATATTTCTTGGTGGTATCTTAAAATTCAAGCTCAAAGAAATCAAGGTTGAGTGCTTGATTCATTTAACAATGAGTTATGTGTGTACAGATTGATTTTCTAATGAAATCTTTATCCCAAGGCATAGTTACTATAAAATAAGAAGTCGGGGTGGTAAAGGAGGGGGGAACCTGCAGCTCAGTCTTACGGACTAGATAAATATGGGGGTATGGGAAGCAGGTACATCATAGCTGGAAGCAAAGACAGACCCTTTTTTGCCCTCAAAGGGACATGTGTAGATTCCTTAACAAGTCTGCGTGCTATCTATCCGAGCAAAGTCTATTGCAAATCAATAGCCAGCCATTGCACCTGGCTTTTCAACACCCGCTCTGGTGCTGTGAACTCTGCAGGAAGGAGGGTCTCAGTGGAAGTAGGCACTGCACCAAGCACAAGGCAAACAGTTAAAGTGTGTTTGTGTGTGCGTGTACACACCACTCAATCCCTGGTGGTAATTACCAGGGACAGGCAGTGAAGTAACAGAAGGAAGGCATTAAAAGAACAATGTTATTTAGATAACTCTCTAAGAGGGGAGCCTGCAAGAGGGGTTACTAGTTCAATGCACAGACAGCCACTGATCAATGAATAGCTCTATGCTTTGAAGTACTTAAGTGAGTGCAATAAGGGACAATGTCTTCTAAGCAGTCAGCACTGCATGCTAGCTCTTTGGAGCAAGGGGGAATTTGTTGCATCCTACTGGATTTCTTCCAATTTGCAGAGCAGAGGGCAGGTGCTTCATAGGATTGAGAGGCAGCAGACCCGAGTTCTCAGCCTGGCTCTGCCAATGACTGCTGGGGTAAGCCATTTAGCTCAATGGTTCGCAACCTTTTTTAGATTAAAGGCACTTCTCATAGACTCGGGGCTCCCCTCAAGAAATGCCAGCTCTTAGTTTGCACTTATTTTTGACTGCAGAAAAATACTAGAGTAATTCTTCTGCCGCAAAGAATTCGGAAAGACCCCAGCAGAGCAGAACGTGGCGAGAATGGATTCCTATTCGAAATCTCAGGGTTTATCTTGTGAATCACGCTTGCACACCTAACAGTGCTAACATTGTGTGGCACCCTCGGAAAGATCTCAAGGCACCCCAGGGTGCCTCAGCCCCTGGTTGAGAGTCAGCGATCTGGCCCCTCCATGCTGGTGTTTCACCTCAGTGTAGCCTGCAAGCTCTTGGGGCAGCAAGCGCCTCCGCCGAGTGCAGCGGGCCTCCAATCCCAGCTGAGTCTCCTAGGAGCTAATTAATATTAGACACGGTCTGTAACAGTACAGCAGAATGACGCAGGATCATGACCCATTTGACCAGCACCAACAGACCTGGGTAGTTCGAGTCCAGAGGGTGTTGATGCCCCAGTCCACCGGAGGTTTTGATTGATAGCTCAGAGGCAGGCTCTTACCAAGCTCTTTGGAGTCCAGCCGTGCTGGGATGCTGCCATGTGCTGGAAGCTGGACAGAGAGATGGTTTTGGTACCACTTGGGGCCTGGCACTGCATCTGGACAGGCACTACTGCCTTTACTCCTTTGATCCGTTCCCCAAATATGGGAACTATATGTGTGCTGGAAATAAACACAGACTGGCAAAGCAGCAGCTCCAAATCTGTACCCACTCCATGATCTCCCAGCAAGGCAATAGCCTAGAGCTGGGATGGACCCTTGAAGGAGCTGGATGCCTCCTGTGCTTACCGGCTTCTTGAAGGGAGAGCAGATCTTTGCCTGTTCCTTGAATCAGAAGCCAACTCCCTTGAATCTCAAGGGAGTTAAGCTCAACTACTTTACTCCACTCTTTGCATGCTTCTGGCTCCATCACTCCATTGGGAGACACAGATTGTACAATGCCCTCCAACCTAAGAGCATCCAAATCCTCAGGTCCTTCTCTGAACCAAACAGGGTAGAGAAAACAGGGTAGAGAAAACAGGGTAGAGAAACCCCTCAGAGCTCACGCATCTGTAGAAACTGCCTCTATGGGGAAAGCAATTTTTGGAGAAGCCCAGGCAGCACTGAGTATACGTAACAAATTTATGAGGCCTAATCCTTAGAGAGATTCACATCCTCAGTCCTTTTAGAAACAAGCTAGAACTACAACTCTGCACCAAAACGGCCTCAAACTTTGCTGAGCTGCTCCTCCAGAGCCAAATATTAGGATTCACTGAAGTCTTTACAAGAGGTATCTGATGTCCTCAACCTTTTGGGAGAGTGTGGGTCCTCCTAGCTAGTTTAACCAGAAAACCGAGCTATCAACTTCCAGCTCTACAAAATCTCACCAGTTCTGTCTGACATTTCCTCTGGGACTCTCCCCAGAACTTATCTAGAGAAGTGAGCAGAGAGGGGTTTGTAATTGCCAACACGTGTGTCAGAAGACTACCCGGACCATGACCCTGAGATAACCAGACTGCCAAGCTTAAGCGAAATAAAAGTGCAGCCCCCAAAACAAGCAAGCAGCTTCTTAACCATCTGATCCTATGGCCAGCACGAAAAAAGAGCCACCGTCAGGCCAAAAACCCACGTACAGATATGCGGCCAGTGCTTACAGATAATGCAACAGGATTTTAGCCATGGAGGTCAAATGTGACATTTCTATGCTCTAAAATCAAAGCCACAACTGCCCTCCTGCTTTGTAACCAGCTGGTAGAAATCATCCTAGTCCCACTGATTTCGGCAGAGCCAGCCCTTAAGCTCTGTTGCACAAGCAGGTGAGACGATTCAACCGAAACAGCACAAGTGCTGCCAGGCAGGGGCTGTCCCGCATAAGACCTGCATGCAAGGTAGCATATCCCATCCTTCATCTGTAACTACCCCAGTCCAATAACTTCAGGAGAGTCCTTTCGGCTGCCCCCCTGTACTTCAAACAGTCCATTCATAACCTCTCACCCTCCCCTGTACCTGGGCAAGAGAAGGGACAGATGCCGAAGTAACTCTTGATTACTAAGGAATAAGCAGCAGTGCTGCCCTGTGCTGCATCTACAAACGTTACGCTATCCATACAGCGAGCAGTCACTAAAGAAGGCACAGAAATGAGTAAATCCAGTTTTAAAAAAAGACTAATGCACAATAATAAGTCCCGACCTGCAATCACAGACTATAAAAATGGGTGCTGTTACTGCCTATGAGCTAGTCGTATGAAGGTAAGGACTGTTGGGGGCTTCCAGGATCAGGAGCTGAAACAACGTGAAATATTGATACATCCAACAAAACATTAAGGCCAGAGAAACAGGCATCGTTAACGCAAACCCACTGCCAGCTGGTCATACCTACTGCCAGCATCCTGTAACTATTACCCAAGCTGGGAGTCAAAGTCCAAACGTAAAGGAGTCACTTCAGCCTGGTGTGGAGAAGAGCTGAACAGATCCTTACCTTTCTTGGCATTCACCCTATTTGTTACACACCAGAAAGTTATTGCCACCAGACACCTGATGTGAATATGCTGCATCCTCAGATAGTGCTGTGATACCAGGCAAACAAATCTCCCGTCATGAAGGAGCAAGAGTATTTTCAAAGCTGTCTCTCTGGGCGGGGTAGGGGGGGAAGGAGAGAAAGAAAATAAAAAGCAGGAGGGCGGGAGAATTAATAGTGGAATGAATAATTCATTGCTTGTTTGAATTAGTAACTTGATCTATTCCTTGCTTCCTTCACTCAGTTTTAATGATCTGGATCAAATGTCCCTAGGATTTACACTATACCAGATACCTTGCCAATACACTATATTTAGAAGAGATATTAATGTTGCAGATATGGTGTCTAACTGCAGTCAGTCTGGGCTGACAATGCGCCCTGAAGGGGCTATGAAAATAATTTAGTTCACAATGCAAGACAGTGAACCAAAATGGGAATTTCAGACTTAACGCGGAGAAGTACCTTAGGAATTAGCTTGATTTATACTGCGGCACCCGCTGCACAAAGCCAACTGTTGATAAAAGCAAGACAAACAGAGAACATATTTTAGTCCATATTTTGGAAGGAAACTGTGCTTCAGTGCCGTTCCCAGAGATGCCGTGCAACACGTGTGTAAACGACTTGGGGATCTTCTGACACAGAGGCACTTGCTCAATTATCTGCCAAAGGGTCGGGCTGGTTATTTAGTAGCAACTGCAAAATCAATACTCCCAGTCGAAAAAAAAATGGAAGGCTGTTGTGCTGCACAGCTGGGCCTGGAAGCAGGGAAAACGTTTCCCCAGGATTTGGTTGGTTAAATGTCAGTGAGATAGGGCACCCCAACTGACAGCCTCTGGCCTGGTCTTGCAGCACCCCCTCCCACCCCAGCGGACTCAGACTGCCAGTGATGGGCACAGTGCCTCTGAACACGCCTTGATATGTGCTGCTGCTGAAAGAGGAGACCTCGGGACATTAAAGCGAGAACAAAGCAGGGTTACTTAGTGGCAAATGAGCTGAAATATTTGTTTCCGACGGATTATACAAAAAAAAAAAGACTTTAAATTGGCTTCCCAGCCCTGACCATCACCCCAGCCTGACCTGCCATTCAACAGACTACACTGAAATACAGAGGTGCTAACAGGGGGTGTGAGTAATATTGAGCCACCCCCAGGTTCAGCCCCTGTGGCTGATTCATCCCATCCTTTCTTAATCGCTGTCTCTTTTCTGTCTTGGACTGTATGTTCCTGGCGGCAGGGCGGTCCGCTCATTCGCTGTCTCTCAAGCACTACGTGCCCCGGTTGCATTACAGGACCATGCTGAGATCCTGGCAGGACTCGGGGCCCCATTTTGTTAATCAGTGTACTTGCTTATGCAGACAGCTGCTGTCCTGGATAGCTCAGGTGGAAACAGGCAGAAGGTGAAAGGAAATAGTCACCACATTTTACAGTTTGGTGCCTGAGACAGAGAGATGGCATGCCAGGGTTACCTGGAAAGCCTACGGCATAACCCAGGGGTGGGCAAAATGCAGCCCGGGGGCCAGATGCCGCCCACCAGGCCATTCTGTCCAGCCTGCGGAGCCCCTAAAAAATTTAGAAAATTAATATTTTTCTGCCCCTGGCTGCCTGTCACGTGGCCCTCGATGGCTTGCCAGAACTCAGTAAGCGGCCCTCCGCCCCAAATAATTGCCCGTCCCTGGCATAGCCAAAAGTTGAACCCAGATCTCCCGAGGGCCAGGTCAAAACCAACCTTTCTGTGTAGGGTACAAGAGTGTTGTCCAAACAGTAAATCCCATGTTTAAGTGACACTGTGTGCGTTAACAGGCATGGCTTATCTCTCCAGCTGTCTGCAAACAGATTGCTACCCCTCCAGGACTGTTGCTGTCACTCCTCTGTTGACTTTTTCCTAGCCTAATCTCCATAAACAACAAGAACAGATTAATAACTTTCATTTATTGGTATGCATTTGACCTGGTGCTGTGTTAGGCCCAACCCAGGGCCCACATCACCTTATGTCACTCTAATGCAGGGGGCAGCTATGTTTAAGTGTCACAGAAGGAGGCATCATCTGGTAAGGGCCATATGCTCAGTGTAACACCATGTCTTCAGGTGACGGAGGGGGTCCTTGTGCTGGAAGTACTTGACAGTCCAGGAAACCAGAACCCTATGCGGGAAGTACAGCTCCAGCTGCGGGAGTCAAGACCCCTCCACGTAGTATGCCAGAATGCCTCATGCTTTCCTGCAAGAGCAAGTGAATCCCAGGACATGGACGTGAGCTCAGAGGCCCTAAACTAGAGAAACATTTGGGCTTCCCCCCGTCCTTTGGGGAACACACAGGCAAGGCTCAGAGTCAATGTCTTTGTGTCATCCCACTTCTAAACTACCAGACATTACCGTTGCGAATCACTTTGGTATCTAGGCAAAAGCTCCCTGACGGGGCTAGCTGTGGAAGCAGTGGATGATACAACACAACCTTTCCCAGTCTCCCAGCCACGAGAGGGGAAGTGAGTGCAGTTCATCATCTCCATGCAGCGGCCTGCAGCAGCGTCAAACTGCAGCTACAGGCATCCAAGCAGTACAACAAAGTGGATGTCTCCTGCCGGGTCAGACATCGTTGTCCTCATGCAACCTGAGTGAGGATTACTAGAGCAAATAGAGCCACTCTTTTTTCCCTGGCTTCCCAAACTGTACCGTCCCAAGGGGCTTACCTGCAAGTCCAGTCCACACAGATAGCCTCCAGGTGAGCTCCAGGCAATCCCATGGCTTTGCAAACCTGACACCCTTCCCTGCTCTATGGGGAGAGGAAGAAGCCCACTACTGGAAAGCAGAACTGGCCAGATATATTGCAAACCCAAAAACATCGGATGTCATGTCTCCCAGTGTTATTCACAGGACAGACCGTAGAGGCCTCAATCGGTATCAGGACTGCATTGTACTGCACCCTGAGCAGATGGATAGCAACAAACTGTCCCGTGTCCTGAGAAAATGGTGGGAGAAACAAAGGCACGGGGGCCATGAATTTACTTGACAAGGTCACACAGCGGGTCAGCGGTAGAGCTGGGAATAAAAACCATGTCTCCTGCTTCCTTGGTTCATTCCTCAGCCACTCACCCATGTTATTTTCCATTGGTGTTACCTCTGAGGGAGACCTTGTGGTCTTCGGACATTGCTTAACAAGAACAACTGCCATTATCATCCCAATGCAAATAAAACCCCTGCAATAATTTAACATCCCCTCCCCGCCGATTATTATATGTAAAGCCTTGCTGTCTAAGAGTGAACATAGTAATGTTTCATCAGTAGACTTAAGGAGAACAAAGCAAATCCAGTTTATATAACCCACCCCTCTCTCTCTCTCTCTCTCTCTCTCTCTCCCCCACCCCTAGTGAAAGAAATGAAAGTCTCATTTGTCTCACTGTTTATGGAGGGTGGACTGGATAAAGTCAACAGTCTGAATAAATAGCTGGAGGAGTGTTAGCAACACATTTTGTATATACCAGAGTGCATCGTTTTAAGTAGAAGTGGCTGCATTTCATTTTAACTCATTCCTGTTAATGTTCAACTTGCCAAAGCATCTTGAGCAGAAGCTACCAAGTCAGCCGGCAGGTATGAGAACAACATTTTCCCCTCCGACCCATCAGTAAGTTGAGTGTGACTGTAACTTAAGTCTTTGCAATGTAATGTGAGAAGGTTGTAAAGCAGACCCGCTGCTTAGACATGCATGTGTTACCTTCTGTGTCTCTGTGTGTCCTGCGTATACTCGATGTGTACTGCAACAATAGCGCTGCACGTGTTTGTGAGGGATTTACTGCTTACATATAACATGCAGTCAAGTTGTATAGGGGGAAAATCTGTTTTGAGCTTTTGCTCTAAGCACTTAGCTTAATTCCAGCTGTTTTGAGCCAATGGAAGTGATTTACAGAGCTGACAATGAGAGCAGAATTGGGTGCTGACTCTTGAGCCTTAAGACAAAAATGTTCAGTACTTGTTGGCACCATGAGAATGAGAAAGCTCACATGGGCAGGCTGAGGAAGTTTCTCCAAGAATCATACCACTTAGAAAGGTGCTACAAAGCACAGGAAGCACATGATTTATTTAAGGCAATCTTTAAAGCGGTAATCTTTATGCAAATGCCGTTTCATCTAAGGGAGAAATACCCCGTTTAATTTATGCCACAAGACAGAAATAGATGTTGTATTTGAAATGGGATCACCTGGGCTGGGATGTGTCCTGGCATGGCTGATCCGCTTCACTGGCATCTAGAGATGTCACCAGAGCTGTTGTCCCACAGGGTCTGGCCTCTGTTGCTCCTGGGGCCAAATCCCATGGGACAACAGCCACTGGTGTCCCAGCTGTAAGTGGGGAATCCTTTTTATGGTGGCACAAAGCCAACGTCTGTTTGCAGACAGACAAATTCGAGGTGATCTAGTCTTAAAAAGCCATGACGGTCTGGAGTCTGAATTTTTCAAGCAAATGACTAGTGCTTTTGGATGACCCATGTTTTGGATGCTCAACCTGAGGCACTTTAAGGGGCTGCATTTTGAGGGTCTGATGCTCAGCTTTTTCAGAAAATCCAGCCCCTTGATGGTGATTCCTGCTGGGCATTTTGGCTGGAAGCATCCATAACCACTTGTAACACTAGAAACTCCTTGCTCCCGCCATCAGACCTGAATTTTAAACCTCAGTGGAATAGCAATGGTGCCTAACTAGCACGGTTGTTTCTGAAAGATGGTGGCTAGAACTAAAGATAGCAAATTTCCCTAAAAAAAACCAAAACGTATTGAAGACGGATTGTGACTCATGGGCAAGAAATTGATTCTCACGGAGAACGTCAAGCCCTTGGAGAATTACAATGTTCTTGTTCGACAGCTCACACTCCCCTTTTTGTGCGGGCTCTTGTTGGGCGGATGTAATCAGCTGAGGATAATCAAGACTTTGTGTTGGTTTGGAAAGATTTGTTTCTCGTGCCACATTGCATTAGCCGGAGAAGTGCAGGCTACAGCGGTGTGTCGTGTCTCTGCCTCAGAGCTCAGTCCTTTACTGCTGCCACAAACCTGCACGCCAATGAATGCCAGGAAACAAAAGGACCCAAAGGCCTCGAAGGAAAAGACTGCGAGAGAGACATGCGCTAGGAAAGTCACCTTCAAAGCAGTGAGGAAAGAAGAGGAGTCCATCTCTAAATCTAAGCCAGTGAGACAAGTTGCATTTATTAATTAAGCAATAAGGATCAATACTCAAGACATTTCCTGTGGATTAATGACCAGCTGGGAGGAGCTGATAGCCTGAGGTGCAGCTGGGGACCCTTATTACCAATTGGTCATTAATTCCCAGGAAATGCTCTGTGCCAAGGTCTGGATTTATTTTATGGGCAACAATAACAATAATAATATGTATACAGAACTTCTTCCCCCATCCCCACCCAAGCTGAAGCACAATTAAAGTAAGATAGGACAATTAACGGCTGTCAAACCACATACGAGGTGGTGAGCACATGAACGACACTTAAAGAGGAAGCTGGGGGCAGGGTGGTCTTCTCATCGAAATAAGGGGGAGAATGGTACCCAGGCGCCCACTTTTGAGATGCAGGCATGGTCTTTGCTGTGCCCGTTAATGTTTCCCTTGGTAAGTACCCAGCCAGGGGCAGGGCGGGTGGGCTGGGGGTGGGATGGATGGGGTTACGCTGGGGTTTTATAAGATGGTTTGGCCAATGGGGTGAATTACTATTTTTTTTACTTTGAACTGGGGACAGGTTGACAGTCTGCCAGTGGGTGGTTAGCTGGGATTGTACGAACTGCTGAGAGACACAAACTGCTGAGACAGCTGTGCCAAAAACGATTAGATCCCAGACCTAAACTCTGCCACAAGTGTCCCGAACTGCCCCGCAGGCCCCCAAACTCATTCACTTCTCGGTCCGTGTGCGCCCTGCCAGGCTCTAGGCACTCCTGCTGCTGGCGGGTCCTCATCAAGGCTTCAGATGGGCAAGGAAACCACAAGACCAGCTGAGAGCAAAGCAAGCATCAGCCTGAGGGGGATCCTTGCTGCCCAGAAATTCTCAAAGGAATTCAAGGTATCACGGGTTAGATGGGGGGGACGGGGCTCCAAGCCAGATGCACCTCCCAGTAACGAGCCGGTATCCCCCAGTCTGTGCCGAAACCATTCCCTTTAGCCGATGCCAGGAGGGTGGAGACCAGGAGAGGAAAGCGGCTGGTGTATCGTTCCTCAAGGCAGCTGCGTCTCGGCTGCCTGAGATGCACGAGCAAAGCAGAGGGGTGCGGGTGCTTAGTGCCAGCCTGACAACTCGCCAGGCGAACGCTGCACTTCCACTACCTGAGGGAGAGAAACAAGATTTGGGAGATGAAATGTTTGAACCAGCTTGTCCAGCTGAGAGAGGGCGAGGGGGAGCACAAGCCTTTGGGCTTCAAGGGCCTTGCAAAAAAAAAAAAAAAACACACAAGAAAGGGAGGGAAAGCTTTTCACAGCCTTCTGCTTCACAGCATGAATGGCTCCCAGCAGTGGGACCAAGGCCAAGTCTTTTAGACCAGCCTCATCGCTCTAAAGCTGGCCTAGATCACAGGGGCGGAAAGCTTTTTGGGGTGCTCCTTGCCCTGGCTGGCATCATTGGCGGAGACACCGCTGTACACCCTGCTCCTGCCTGGCATCATTCTTTCTCAGAGCAAATCCCTCGAGGAAAGCTGTTCCGACTTCCTTATCGTACCTGGCCCTTCGCAACCAGCCTCTGCTAACACGATTAGCCCTGGGGTTAAATCCATTTTACTCAATGCAGGAATCAATAATGATGTGTTTAACTCCCCTCCCACACAACTCACCTGCTACAGGCAGCTGTCAGGGCTGCTAGCAAGAGGCAGGGTATTAACTCCTTGAGCTACAAGCTGCCACTCTTCTCCATTATAAGCTTGGGTAAAGGGTATGGGGTGTTTGGTATTGGAGACGATGGACCACCAATGCAAAGCACTTTAGCCCCAGGCCTACCGTACAGGTAGAGGTGTCCAGCCACTGAAGACCAATACAGAATAGCTCCCATTTCAACCACACAGTGTATTAAAGGGCTGCCTATTCCCTTTAGTTAAACAAACAAGGAGTTGTTACAAAGCCCCAAGGAGCCCTTAGAAAAATGCTTCAGTAGAAGACAAGGTGTTAACCACAGCGTCCGGGACAAATTCCAACTCGAGTAAATGACACTACATCTAAATTCCCTCTGCTGCTTCGACTGGGAGGGAGGAGTTTGTGGTTAAAGCGCAGGCCCGGGTGTAAGGAGATCTGGGTTCTGGTCCCAGCTTAGCCACTGATTTCCTGGGTGACCTTGGGCATTTTGCAACCTCTCTGTAGCAACGTTACTTCAACAGTGAATCAGGGATGATTGCTCTCCCTGCAACCCGCTTTTGTGTCACCGAGTAGGGCGAAGCGCAACCGTGCTCAGAGAGCACGTTGAGATCCTTGGATAGAAAATGCCACGAGGTGTAATACATTTCAAAATGTATTGCAAGCCAGACAATATCGGTGTAAATTCCTTTATTCCAGTGGACAGTAATGGTACCCTCAGCCGTACCTGTATTTCCATAGGGGTGAAGTGATCCCTTACCTACCTCAAATGGATGTAAAGCTTAATTAGGTAACTCCTATGGAGTGCTTTGAAATGCTTGGTGGAAGATGCTGGAGTACAGCCACATATTACGGCGGTGCCTGCTGGCCCTTTATGCAGGTCAGTGGTGCACGGTGTAGAGCCTGAGTCTCTTAAGCCCCTCCAGCAATGGCCCCAAGGGTGACAGCTGGCAGGGTCGCTAGGCTGTCATACCACTATGATAATGGGAAGTAGATGGTGATTAGTGTCGGTTAGTAGGGATATTCCAGAAAACTAAAGGGCCAGATATTCACGCCCGAGTGGGCTTTTAGTGTGCTTCCTGGAAGCACACAATTCTCTTATATAGCGGTGCAAGCTTGGGTTCACCCTGGCCCCAAGCTATCAGGCTGGCATGGAGGGAAAAGCCTGGATGAATGGGTGGGTAATTCAGAAGTCTAAGAATGAAGGGTTAACTGTTGTATTATTGCCGAGGGAAATCAGCATCTACTAAAACCTCCATTTGACTCAGAACCGAACTGCTGCCCAAAGCCAATCAAGACTCCAGGTCTCTCATCTCAAGCCCATCACCATCATCAATGAGCAGGTATGTGCTCCTTTTGCTGGCTCCGGTTCATTTATTTGACTCGTTTATGATTGGTCTCTCCTGGTCAGCCATACAGGGCGTGCCTACACGTTCATTAATGCACCGTAAGTACTGTGCGTTGAGTTTAGTACTTAATGAAGAACTAACTGAATGTGAAGTAACTAAAGTTGCTGTGGAGTAGCACCAGCACAGTTATTTAGTGACACTTACTGTGCATTAGCCTAATAACACGGCGCAATAGGCTATTAGCATGGTTTTTGCCATGACGCTCTACTGCAGTGTTATGAGGCTAATGCACAGTAAGTGTCTCGTGTAGACATGCCCACAGTTGAGGGTAAAGGCAATGAAGACTGGCCATTGAAGGGCGATGGGAGCAGGCATGTTGGAACTGGCCTCTTTTACAACTCCAGTGCTCCACTGAAAAGGCTGGATGAGACGGGGCTCAGGACTCTTTCAGTGACATATTACAGATGTCACGATGGCATGAACAATGTGTGCCCCCAGAGACTGGAGGGGCATGGCGACTGCCTGCAGGCGGCGGTGTTGGCGGCAGGGGCATGTTGGCAGTGAGCGGAGACAGCCCGCAGGCACTGCAGTGTCTACGGCCGGGGGTGGCAAGTGGTGGGTGGCGCGTGGGGACCACCTGCAGCCACTGTCCACGCTGTCAGCGGCAGCAAGCAGTGAGCGGGGTCCGCCCACAGCTGCGTCGACAGCAAGGGTGGGGGGGTTGGTGACTGCCTGCAGAAGCTGGTGGTGGCTTCAGTGGCGGCTAATCTCAGGGTGGGCACGTGCTCCTCTGTGCCGCCACCACACGTCGCCTATGCACGACGGGGAATATGACTGAATAGTTGGACAGAACCTGTCCCTTTCAGAACTGAGCCCAGTGAGCATTATTTTAGTTCAGTAACATTTTGCTGAGGGGGTAAGTGCTTACAGCCAGGTTTTCAAAGCACGCATAGGCTGGGCTCCCTGCAGCACTTGCTTGGAAGACGGGCACCTTTGGAAAACCCAGCTGAGTCTGATCCCACTCAGAGGCTTTGAATCAGGCCCAAGGACTGGACCTCTCTTAGGAAAAAGAGTGAATTTCATACCTTGAGTTAGACACTGAGATAATGTGAGTTAAAAACTGAAGAGAAAGCAGCTTGGAGCTTCCACTCACATCAGCAAGAGCTCAGGAGTTGCCTTCTGGGACATTGCTTTGCGATAGGCCATGGCTATACAGCAAACTTACTGAGCCAGACAGCAGTGCCCCCAAACATGGTGTGCTGTACCACACAGGCTGCCTCGTAAACCAGGAGTGGTGTTGCTGCATCAGCACGGCTCTTGGCTGAGCTACTTAGCACTGCAGAGAGGCAGGGCCAATTAGCCCACCCCCTAATAATTAGCCTAACTGTAGCACCTTGGGCATTTGTACACAACACGGGGGTTTAATTCACCCTAAATTAAAGCAGTGGTTTTTTAAAAACACCAGTTGAATTTAGGGCAAAGTAAACCCCCATGTCGTGTACACCTGTGTCAGAGCCTGATCCTTACCTGCCGCTCCAGCAGTGGGGAAGGGAGGGAGAGCTGCCGGTGGACGGAGCGGTCCCTGGGCTGTGAGTGGGGCTGGTGCTTCCCTCTGCGGCAGTGGCGGGGCCCCCCCTTCAGGTGGCACCCGCCCTCAGGCACTCAGCTCGGGTAGTCCTGGGGGGCACTGAAGCTGTGAAGGGAAGCACCAGGCCCCTGTGCAGCTCAGGTAGGCTCCAGGAGGGGAAAGTTCAGGCTCGCTGCTTCTCTTTTTTTTCCTTTGTGGAGCCTGCCTTCCCAGGCTGCTGCTGGGCTGTCTGCACAGTCTGTCTGCACAGCCTCTGAGCTGCATGGAGCCCAGTACTTCCCTCCGCAGCTGTAGGGTAGGAAATTAAAACTCCACAGTAGCACATTCAGCCGTGTTTTACTTTACAGCACCCCAAAATCACTTGCTAAGTCCCAAAGTTATTTACAGCGCATTACACTGCTGAATGTGCTACTGTGGCTGGAATTAACGTGCAATATGCTGCCGAATGTGCAAACAGCAATGCCATTGAAGCGGTCCAAAAGGCATTTAACCCTCTTTAAACCTGCTTTAAAGTGTCCTCTACAAACGCCCAGAGACAGACATCGCCACACTGCTTCCAGTTTCAGTGAAAGCCCATGTGGAGCAGGGCAGCAGCTTGGAGGGTACCACTGCCTGGCATGGCAAGCTTGCCCTCTCCATTTGACTGAGGTTACTAGGGGGTTGCTAGAACCACTAAGGAGTGGCAAGCCTTTAGCATCTGAGTTTCAGCGATGCTGAGTGTCCGCGGCTCCAGGTGGCATTGGCAGACCTTGTGCATCCAGTCCTTAGGATTACCAGCCTCCAGATCTGCACGGAGAGGACAAAAAATAATGAGACAACGAACCCTCACACTAGAAGGAGTGGGGCTGTTGGTATCCGGTTTCAAGACCCACGTGTTTCTCCAATGCTGCTTTGCTGTACAATTGGGCAGAGCATTCTGGGTTTCCCATCTTCCTCTCGAGCATCTGTCACTGGCCACTGTCAGCAACAAGCTGCCTGCCTGCCTAGTATGCAACGACTGGGACTAGGATGTGTGGTTTATTTGTGTTGTTCCTCTTCCCTGTCCCTTCCTGTGACACCAGCTTGTGCCATTTGTTGTACCCCGCGGATACAATGACACTCCTCAGCTAGTGAGGAGAGGCACTGGAGGGGCTGTTCAGGCTGACCAGCTGCGATCTGCTCCTCGGAGATACCATATATCAGCTGGGTGACATGTTCACCCTCTCGTGACCTGGGGCTTGCAGTTTGGAAGCTGCGCCAAACCAAAGGCTTGCCATTTGTCAGCTGTGCAATCCTGGGATGGAGGGTGTGGGGAGGAATTAATATGATCGATCAGTTTGGCCTGTTCTGTGAAGAGCAAGGAGCTCTGGATCAGACCCAATGTAACTCACTTGTCCCAGAGCCACTGGACTTCACTAGAAATGGGCTCATGCAGTACCTGCATCTCACCTGAGCTCTACCAGATCATAAGTTGAAAAAAGAATGGGATTAACTTAGAGCAGAGGGCAGCAAACTGCAGGACTTCAGAGAAGACCAAAGGCTTCAATACACTGCCAAGAAAGAAGAGGAATTATTTAGGCAGGAAATGATGAGATGAAATTAAGAGGATACTTAGGTTGCCAATCAGAGGAAAAATATCCTTCCTGGCCGAGAGCTCCATTAGGCTGCGGAGGAGCTTCCTTGGGGAAGTTGTTAAAGTCCCATTGCTTGGGAGTGCGGAGAGCATTACAACTGTCCTGCAGGGAGCAGGCCAGTGCTGGCTGGGAGCTCGCAGGATGTGATCCCTGCCTCCTGGCGATAAACGAGCCATCTGCATCTTCAGGGAGGGCTCTACACGCAGCACTAAGAATCCAGTTAATAATTGATGGAGAAATCAATATCACACCATTTCCCAATGAAACTCTCCCTGTGGGATCTCTCTCTGACCTGCTCCCAGCATCTCTGAAAAAGCAAGGAAACTCCTCTTCCTGCAGGAGGTGAAAAGCAGGGGCAGAATCCTGCCAACAGAGCAGCTGGGGCACACAGACACTGGGCAGCAGGATGCATAGGATTGCTGGCTTTTAATCACAAAACACTAATTGAGATCCCCCCGCCCCCTCCAACTAGGGCTATCTTATCCAGCAGAGGGGCAAATTCAAGGTTGAGCAGAAGGAAGCTTTTCAGCATGTGAGATTCTTCCTGCAGAGCGAGAACATAAGTAGGTGGGGGGGAGAGTCTGTGGCTAATGGAAAACAAAGCGCGCTGAGCACTGCTCCAGTGTGGACTGTCATTAAAGACCCCACGAGTCGCTGCCGAAGGATCTTGACATTCCCGGGGTCACAAGCAGAATTTCTCCTGAAGAATGTCTTTTGCCCAAAGGGTGCTGGAGACTGAGCTTCCCCCTTCCTGTGCAGGATGGCAAGCCACAGTACTCGCAGCCTGGTCTGTCTCTCACTACCCTCCCTTCTAGCCATGAATAAAGAGACATTTTCGCAGCAGACTGGCCAGAGCAGCTGGGCAGGGTTCTAACCATCGTGTTCCATATGTGCTGAAATACCCAGACATATTGGGGTTGGATTTAAAGGAATAGTCCCAGCTTTTGCTCTGAAATGCTTTTCCAAAGCTAACTAGAAGTTTTCTGTTTCACAGGCTCTTAGCAGTCTCTAGTGGGTCAGATTTTTCAAAGCCAGATGTGTGCAAGCAAAGCTTTTAAAAATGTGTCTGAAGGCTGTCCTGAGGTCTTAGCCTGGAAAGACAGTACCTACTCCAGGTTTTCTGAAAGTAATTCTAGTATTGGACTTACACCAATGATTCATGAATGGCTGCTTTGACATGATCAGTACCGTGTAGCTTCCCTGCTGGAGAGGACATGGTCATAAAACCATCAATGACAGTGCAATGGCTTCCCTGACATGATTAAAACAAGGCTTGATATTACCATGCAGATGGGATCAAAGCCTGTTTTAAAAGCAAAATCCAGGGTCCAGAACTACATTTTATGTTGGGGGGGGACAACTTCGTTGTAATCCCCATGCACTGAAACAGTTGCTTTCATAGTATGCTTGGGTCCATCATAGGATAATTCCAGTTATCTAGCAGTAAGAGACAACTCTCATTGGTGGGAAGGGAAGCTGTGTGGTTTTCCAGGCCCACGTAGCTCTTTGAAACTGCAGAGGTTCGTACGGTTAGGAGAAAACATGTTGTGATGTACACGTCACACATGCACACACGTACAGTTATGTGCGTCTGTGCAGGATCTAATATAATGCGGTCTCAATCCTGACTAGCTTCTCTAAGCACTACACTAATACAAGTTACATGAACTGACCCTTTGTTACAGATTCCAGACTCAGCTGCGAACCCAAAAGAAAAATTCTCTTGTGCCAAAGCAGAGGAGCTGATCAGAGAATATTTACCAGCCAAACTTGCGCGTGTTACCTACGAGCCTGAGAAAGGCGCCAGCCTCAGTACAGCTGTAAGTGAAGAAATAAAACGCCTGGTCAAAACAGTCACCCCTCCTCGGTATAAGCTAATTGTCAACGTCACCATCGGAAACAACGACAAAGACAAGACTGCGGATATCATGGTGACCAGCCAGTGTCTGTGGGACCCTCATTCAGACAGCTTCACCTCCTCCCAATACATGAACCCGACGCTTTTTTGTGTTGTTTTAGTACATGCTGTTTATTTTGAGTAGTCATCAAAGCATGCATCTTTCACATGTGAAAAGCAAAAGTATGTTCCTAGATACAAGTAAAGTAAGAGACTCTTGTGTTTGTCTGTACTTGTGCTACAGAATGGCTCTATACAATCCACAGAATAAAAATGAGAGTCAGTGGTTGTAAAGATGTAGAGAAAGAGTGTATGCTCCACGCATTACACAAACTTGGGTGCTTGAAAACTTGTGTATGCTCCAAATATCTCATGTAAACTTGGGTAAACTGAATACCTCCTTGTAGCCCATCATACTATAACAGCCTGCTCTTCTGTGGCTGTTTTTGTCAGCAATCTCCAAATGCTTTACAAAAGGTCAGCATTGTTCTATAACCTGGGTGTATTTTTACCACTATCATTGAGTAACTATTGCTAATGTGATATTTTTCAAGAGGAAATCTGATACGTGACATAACTTTTCTCACTGAGATTAACACCTTCCCCAGCCTGTTGGTGACGGTTTGGGCCTCGGTCTGTGTGAGATGCAAAGACAGTTCAGTCTGGTCCCTGAAGAATCCCAGGGAGAATTGCTGGCCCTACCTCACACGGGTCAGCAGAATAAATTCAACAGCTCCACTTGTCTCTGCCTTTCAACCAAGCACTGCATTTTGAAAACAAGTCATCCTATTGATTTTACGTACTGTATATACAGGTGGACATGCATTTAAGTGCTCTACCGGAATCGGGGGCCAGCATTGCCCTCTGGTACTGGCTGGGTTTTTCTCCTTTTAGAGTGTAGTAGAGACATTTCCTCTCACAGGCTGGGCTTTTCTCCCTTCTGCATTCCCTCTGCTGGGGAGCATCACCACATGGGATCTTTGGGACCTCTGGGACAGAAGGCATGTGCTGAGGTCCTGCCACACGTGACTCCAGGATATTCCCAGGTAGCATGGAGAGCCAGCGCTGGCAGTCTGCTGCCTGTCTAAAAAGGCAAGCAGGCCAAATGAAATATTTGTAGCTGTTAGAATTTAAAAAGAGCTTTGATATAATAAGCAAAAGACTGTAGGAGGCTTTGGAAATGCTGTAACAAGCAACCATCTTCCCTGCAACACTGATGTTTAAAAGCAGTGTAGGTGGGGGGCAACCGGAGCAGCAGCCTGAGACACCATCTTTTGAGGTGGGAGGGCACCAAGACAGCTGGTGCTGCACCACTGCCCCGTGTGCTGCTACTGCCCTGTGCTGCCTCTGGCTAGAACTTTTGGCATACATGTTCTCGCTTCGGTTTTCCTCCACGGGCAACACATTATGCCGATTATGAAGGGCTTACTTTTAAGTATGCAATGCAGACTATACCAGCAAAAACAACACTATGCCAGGGGATAAGGCTCAATGACAGACTACCTAGCTCTTAGGTAGCACTTTTCATCAACAGATCCCAAAGTACTTTCCAGGGCAGGTCAGTCCCATTCTCCCCATTTCACAGATGGGAAACAGTCTCTACATCTTTTTCAAGGTTACCCACTAGGTCCATTAGCACAGGGGTCTGCAACCTACAGCCTGTGTAGCCTTTGGATCTGGCCTGAGTTACACCTTTGGTGATATTTGGCATTACAGAGCTCTCCCTGCGCTGTGCCACAGTCAGCTGCTTGGGGCTTTGGCAGATGGAGGCTTTTCATAGTTTCATAGTTTCTAGGGTCGGAAGGGACCTGAGCATATCATCTAGTCCGACCCCCTGCCATGGCAGGAAAGAGTACTGGGGTCAAGTGACCCCAGCAGGGTGTTCATCCAGCCTCCGTTTAAAGACCCCCAGGGCAGGAGCCAGCACCACTTCTCTTGGAAGTTGGTTCCAGACCCTAGCCGCCCTGACCGTGAAGTTGCGGCTCCTGATGTCTAGCCTGAATCTGCCCTCTGCCAGCTTGTGACCGTTATTCCTGGTCACTCCTGGCGGTGCTCGGGGGAACAGTGACTCCCCCAGTGCCTGCTGGTCCCCCCTG
>NW_017728907.1:54886410-54900712 GCF_001723895.1 Crocodylus porosus
GCCCAGGTGGTCGAGCACCCGCAGCCCCCTCACCAGGTCATCTCCTGTGGCCAGCACCAGGTCCAACAAGGCGTCTCCCTTGCACTGCAGTCAAAGGGCAAGGAGAAGCAGCAGCACGACTGGATCCTAATGCCTGCACTCCTCTAACCAGACTGGGTCATTCTGCCCCTTTCCCCACCACCAGAAAATGTTGCCGACCCCGCCTGCATTAGCAGAACTAAACCCAGGTCTCAACAGACTCTGTGCAGTATCCTAGTCACCAGACTACATTGGCTTCACCAATAATCTATGGATTAAGTCTCCAATAGGCCACAGTGATACAACAGATCTACATGACTTTCAAGGCATCAGCATGGGTCAATGAGCCACAGATTCTGCGGAGTTGCTTACCTGTATTTTTTTTATTACAAAATGAAAATGATAACATGCATTGAAAAGTGAAAGAAACTTCGAAGGTCTCCTTGATTAAATTCTCAGTTGGTACTTCTGCCACCAACCTTCGTTCTCCCCGCTGTGACAAAATATTGTAGCAGCTACTCTGTATAGTCAGCTGGTTCATACACATTTTAAAACAATATGTTAGCAATTACCATAAAGACACTTTTTGAAATATCTTGTACCGAGTCTTATGAAAATGTACACATGAGAAAATCAAACTGGTCAGTGAACATACTGAGGTTGGGGTCTGCATGGGAAATAGCTAACGTGATACATATATCAATGTATTTTGCTAAAATGCAAAATATGAATCCTCTTTGAGTCCAACTGCTTTCAAACATGTAGTCATGTCTTTATTAAATGCTTCTGAGCCGCATATCAGCACAAATGGCTTTTTTTTACATGAACCAATTATTTGCTTAATCAAGTTTTCATTTATATGGCCAGTGTATGTGTTTTTCTGATAGCTCCAAGGAAGTTCCTTCAGTGAATGTTCCTGGAAAAGCAAAAGGTTTTTTATTGCATCAAATTGTGTTAGTGAAAAGAATAGTGAATTCTTTACGGAGGCACTGGTTAGAATCAAATGCCTAGCCCCCCAAAACCTGCTCCACAGCATTGCAGCTGAAACTTTATCCCTTAAAGAAACTCCAAGATTAATAATTGAGAGCTGCCTTCCCTCACCTCAGGGGCAAAGCGTGTGAGAGGAAAATGTGAGCGCTAAGGGCAAAGCGCTTTCTGTCAGGGGGATCTGGCTCTGTAATACTTTCAGAGGAGCCAACCCAGAGCCTGGCCATCACTAGGACATGTTGCAAAATATTCTGTATTGAAGAAGCATTTCCACCCAGCTTTGGTAATGGGTAGGATGAATGGATGGCTGGATGCTGAATTATAAAAAGAGAGCTGCCCTACTTGACATTAGGCTGAAACAACTTTCTTATGAGAGATGATGAGAGGACAGAAGTGAAAAATGTGTGGGTGGGAATGTATTGAGTAGTGTGAGATGGACCCATTATCATTTGCTGGGTGGAATTTCAAGACCTCTTCAAACGTGTCCAACTCTGTTGCCCTTCAGTGGCTGCCTTGCACAGAGCATATAAACTGTAGTATTAGAGAGGTCATGAAATCCATGCCTCACACACATTCTTTCCAAACTGCCAAGGCCAAATGCAATACATAATGCATGACCAAATTCCCAAGGAAAAGATCCAAGAATGATTCATAAAGAAACTTAACAATCTGTGGGACTGATTCCCTTTGCATAAAAGACTCTTTCTAAAATAATCTCAGTGCAAATCAAGTTATTTACTATATAAATAATTTTCAATAATAAAAGTAGTGGGACTTCAATCCTATGTGGAAGACAGAAACATCCCTCAAAACAAAAGACACGTGACAGGTATGCTCTTGTCCTATATAGTTAGCCCAAGGAGCAGCTTGAAGTAGATATCAACTTTTTTTTTACAAATAGGTGTGAAAATGATTTAATCAGAGATCTCTGCAGACAGAAAAGATGCCGAGAAGCTGGTGCAGACACACTACAATATGAGATTCCAAGCTAGCAGTGAACATGTGTGAAACTACAAACTAGCTAGAGAACATGAGTAGTGAATGAAAGGTGATAACACAGCAATGCATGGATGCTAGGAAAGGCAAGAGCCTTTGAGAGCGGGTTGTTTACCAAGAGCCTAGCAGATTGCTGAGAACTTCATAAATTTACTTTTTCAGAGGCAACAAGGACCAGTTCTGAGGGGTGCAAGGGAAAATAATCCATGGTGAATAAAGATGAACGTGACCTTTTCAAGGGGATCTCTGTCAAGGCAGGTCATCTAGGGAGAATTAGTGACCTACCTGGAAGACAAGTTAGTATGAGTCCCAGACCATGTGTAGGATATAAAGAACACATCTTAAGACAAGGGCTACTGCAGTGATTCTCAACCAGCGTGCCACAGCACCCTGGGGTGCCTTGAAATCTTTTTAAGGGTGTTGGGGAATGCCACTCAATGTTACCACTGTTAAGTGTGGAAATGTGATCCACAAGATAAACCCAAAGATTTTAAACAGGAATCCAGAGGGTTAAAACATTCTGACCGATTATGGTATTTGAGCTCTTTGCAACAGAAGAATTATTCTGTTATGTTCCTGTAGTCAAAAATTAAGTGAAAACTAAGAGCTGACATTTTCTGAGGGATGCCCCAAATCTGAAAAGGTTAAGAACCACTGGGCTACTGGATCACTAAACCACCTTTTCCCCTGAGAATGGATTAATTTGGATTATGCTGACACAAAAGCAGATGAAGAGATTCCCCAGGATAAATGTGCTTCATATTAGAATTTTACCTGGCTTAGGATGTAAAACATTCTGACGTTCCAGTATCGAGACAGATCTTGGAGAAGAGGTTTCAAGTAGATATTTTCAAAGGTCCTGAAGCAGCCAACCAGGGTGATAAAGGTTTCATCATCTTCGTTTTCTGTTACATACTGGAGGATGGGAAGCATTGGTGCCAGGCCAGTACCAGAGGCAAGCATGAGTAGTTCTCCATACTAATAATTAACCAAAGGATGGGGAATGAATCAGAGCAACTGAAAATGAAGGCGGTCATTACAGTAATCCTCCTTCTGCAAAGCTGGGATGTCATCCCTTGTAAGACAGTTCAACACATACGACAGGGCTACTAATTGGCAAAAGAAAGCTTAATACAACCCAAGCTCAACAGAAATAGTATCATGACTTGTTAAATAAGTTCTTCTCAACACCAGTTTTGCTTGGGTAGAAATCCACCCCGCTCCCAGCACCAAAGTTTTAACCACAATTTCCAGTGAAACCATACTGAGCCTCAGTTTCCCTGCACAATTCATGGCTCTGAGGTTTCCTGCTGTAGGCTGGGATATGAACCCAGGGTGCAAGAAGGAATGGTTTCCCCCCTGTTGTCTCCTACCCCTGGACCACTCTGCCTCCTTTCATCATGGCTAGGGATTGTATATGGGACTGGATGAACTGACTGGTCAGACTGGACACAAAGTCTATATAGCCAAATATAATCATGTATGAAGGACTTGGACCAAAGGCCTCACTCATATTCAAGAGCTGGGTTAAGGACATCTGCAGTTTCAACTCAACAGAAAAGCTAGAAAGGAAAGCTCAATGCCCCATTAGATGGGAAATGGCTTTGCCAGTCCAACTCCTACTGAGGGCAGGGGAAGCAGAATCGAATCTATTATGGACAAACCAGTCTCAAGTCCTTTGAAACATTCAGTTTCCTTTTGCATAGGGCACTAATTTACTCAGGTATGTCTACACAATGCAAGCCAGAGGCCATGGTCCTAGGTGTAATGCACTAGCACGGCTACACTGCTGATGGTTCCAAAGCCAGTGTGTGCATGGCTGGCTGGGACATCTCTGCTTTGCCCCACATAGACACACCCTCACAACCCTCACTCCTTGGGCTTGCAGTTCCTGGGATCCCAGGGTGTTCAGCACCTCTCAGTCTTTGGGCTTACACATGCCTCTATTAGTTTATGGCTGATCCCTTGGTGAACGGTTTGCGAAACCTATTGTAACCAGCTAATTAGCCGCAGAACAGCCTGGCTGCAGGGAATGGAGATGGTGTCCAGGGACTACTACTTGATGTGCTGCAATTTTCCAATTTATTGTCAATGGCTCTGAATTATTTCAATTTTTGAGCAGGGTCCCAGTTTTAAAATGAGATCAGTCGCGACGTATTTTGGGAATTAACTGCTTTAAAAACCAAAATGAAAGAAAACGTTGTAGTCAGAACTCATACCCCAGGCATCAGCTTGCAGCTATTGCTATTCATAAAGATGGCGTTGTTTCTACTTCAATGGTGGCCTTGGGCCATGTACTGAGGTGCTTTACCAACTGAACTTGCAGGGATCAAAGTCATAGCAAAGTCGGGCTGGCAGGGACCTCAGGAGGTCATATCTAGGCCAACCCCCCGGTCAAGGTACAATCATCCCTGTCTAATCCAATACACACAATGCCCATTTAACC
The DNA here is from genome assembly GCF_001723895.1 of Crocodylus porosus. Classification (NCBI taxonomy): domain Eukaryota; kingdom Metazoa; phylum Chordata; order Crocodylia; family Crocodylidae; genus Crocodylus; species Crocodylus porosus. Next base: position 54,890,858 of record NW_017728907.1, read on the forward strand.
TGTTCTTAAAGACCGCTTACCCATTTCAAGAGTGCAGCCATCTCTACGGATGAGCCTGGCAATTATTCTGTACCACAAACCGGAGCCAAGAGCAGGGAAGTGAAGAATAACTTTTCCATTAGATGCAGTGGGGTGGATGAAGGAACATCAGTAGGCAGGATGCAATTGCTCTCTCTGGAAGCTGGCTCAGACCCTGGAGTTTGCACACCCCTAGTTCTGCTAAAAGTGCTGGGGGGGTCTAATGAGCACAGTGTCTCAATTAGACATCTCAGCCAAAAGTTTCTTCAACACCAGAAAGACTTAAAAGGAAGCTGCCATGCAGAAACCCTTGCTAGCACTTTATAATCTTGTCCCACCTCTCCCTTTCCTCTTAAATAGTTTGTATTCTAACAGGGTCCATTTCCTCTAATCAACTGCAAACGCTGCAGCCTTGTACAGTAAACCTGGAAATCCCTAAAATAATAATCCAAATAGTAATCTAATCAACAACATCCCTTTGGAATATTAAACAAAGTGAGCTGCCATGTGCTGAAACACTCAGTATCTATTACAGAACTAACCTGATTAGGTCTATATGGGAAGCCTCCAAACGGCCCTCGCCAAAAGATTGTCTCTCCTTTTTTCCAGGATTTTATGTATTGTGACATGAGTCCGCTTGCATAGCACTATTAAAAAAACATACACACAAAAGAAAACAAACATTATATTTTGCTAGGAAGCTTCCCACCTTAAAGGCAATTATAAAGTTATCTCCATTTAAACAAAAAGGTTGGGGGAGGGGGCAAATATTTCACAGCTTTAAAAAATGATCGCTCTATTTACAAAATAATACAAAGAAACCCAAATCAAAAGATACTTAAAATAAGTGATGCTGGTTTCAGACTAGCCTGAATATAATGTAAAAACTACCCAAAATGCTGAAGAGCAGGGGAAAAGGCAGAGTTCTCACCTGCAAAGCACATGAAGAGGACCTCCTTGGTACGCAAAAGCCAACCTAAGCCTTCTGTTCTCCAGAGCTGAGGATATGGTTGTGTACTACTGCTCTGAAGAAGCTGGGAGCTGGAAGGGCATTCTGGGTATTGATATTCAAATAAATGCCTCATGATTTTCACTTTGTTTCAGAGCTACCAGGCCCTGCAATGGTACATTATGTAACAATGGAATGAAATTCAGGTTTCTCTATTTATAATATCGAGCTACATTTTCACTACAGATCACCTAAACAGTAAGGGATGCTCCAAGATTTTACAGAAAGGTTAATATCTAAGCTTCACTAAAAAAAAATAGTAAAAACACTCTCTCTCTAAACAGGTGTAAAACCCTCTGTGAAATACTGTTAGAGATTTCTGCATGCAGGAACGCTAGCTTCATGTGTGACTGGAGGGGAAGAGGCAGCACAGAGAAGGATGCAAAGAGAAAGCCATGGGGTCATCCAAACAGACCTGTTTCCATCTGTGGTTGCATCCAATATATCAGAGACATTTTATATTCAGTGGGCCTTGTGCAGTCATTTAACACCCTTGCAGAGTGGCTGTGACAGTGTTTTATATGCATCTTCCACAACTACAAATGGCAGGCAGCTCAAGGCAGAAAGGATGGGGGATAGGGGTGGGTAATCAGCCCCATTTATGCCGTATCTTCTACAGTGTGGGGAAACAGCATTTGGGCCCACATGTTCCCCGCTGTCTTAAATCTTCTTTTAAAACCTAAATGAGAAAGACTAAACTGGTCTAAAAGTTGCAGGGTTGTTGGGTTTTTTGGGGTTTTTTTGGTAAATAAAAAGGAAGGGAAAAAATATCTCCTGGGGTGAAGGCTTGTACACCCAGTTTTTCACTTAAAAAACCCCCCACAGCATTAGAAAAATCACTCACAAGGAGGGTTACGTATGGTAAATGGCAACTTGCTCACACTTAACTGTAGTATCACAAATGTAATGCTATAATAACAGGAGATGGAGGGGTTTGAACAGTGCTTGGATTGCACAGTAATAATAATAATACAGTACTTCCCAAAATTGCCTGAATAGTGTGAAATATACTACAACCTCCAGAGAAGTTATAAAAATGGGTGCCTTACAATGGGTGTTACATCCCTTTTGTTACAGCCAGAGAATAACTATAGTTCCCTTTGGGATGAAAGGTTCGACATAAAGGAGAGGTATTATTACAATCATTACTATTATTATTGAAATGCAAAACCTGTGTGTAATAAGCAAGTATACATGAAATCTCACAGTCAACCTATGAAAGTATCCTATTAATGTAGCTCCAATGTAACATTTCTTTCTCCCCATCCCAGTTGCCACAATAATGGTGAAATGACCTACCCACAAGTGACTCAGAAAAAATATACATGTCTAAATGAGCGTGATTCCTGTTCTATCATACACCGAGTAATACACCCTTACATGTGTAAAGATGGGCAGAGGGTCAAGTGATCATTCTCTGATCGGCTTGGGAGATGTGGCACTTAGAAAGGAGCCTACAGATCTCCGAGGCTTTACAGAAAGGCACGTGCAGATCAGAAAGACTGTGCTTGCTGTCTCTGATAGTTCACACCCAGAATAATTATTTATGGTAGTCCTGCTCCTATGATCCCAACTCACGCAAAACTTCAGCAGGCTCAGGACAGGCTGTGATGTTAGTTTTAAAATATGAAGACCACGAAAAAGTCAAACACAAAACTCCTTCTCACATCAATAGTGCTGGCACGGATCTCAGTTTGCATGGATTATTTAATAGGGATTATGCTGTAGCTAATTTATTTACCTGTCCCCTCCTGTGTCTACTGTGTGTGGTGGGGTAAAATTATCTCAGTTTTACCAGAAAAAAATGCAACTTCCCCAAAATTCCTATAGAAATAGCTCATGAAACATTACAATGATAACGTTGTGCTAAGTGAATGCTCTGGGACATAATAGTGTGAATGATAATTCATGCTAAGTGTGGAAGGTGTGTTCAGTCTTGTACATGACTTAGAAGAAACCACAGTCCCAATATATTTACAATCTGAATAATACAGACCACTTACTTTTATTAAAACGTCAAAGTACCCTTCTGCATTCACAGGACTAATTGGAGTATACGCTCTCTGAACTTCCAAGCCATTCACCTCCCCTCTAAGGAGTAAAAAAAGGAAACCACCGTTATCTGATTTACTGACATCACCAGCGATACTGCTCTTTGGAGAGACCAGCCAAACCTGTAGCCTGAAAAACCACAGCAGTTGTCTTTCCTAAATGGTCATCCTTTGCCAAAACAGAATAAATATTTCCCCTAATGTAGCTAAAGATCCAGCGACATCTTCCCCCCTGAGGTTTCTGTGCAACACTGCCACAGATTCCTTGGGTTTGCAAGGCGATGGTTACACCACTGCATCAGCTGCCCCAGACAAACGGGGACAAAGACAGAACCAGGTGTTCAGGGGGAAGAGCTGAGTGTAGTGCAATGAAGGGAAACAAGAATTGCTTTATTGGTAAATATGCTACATTGCTCTGGAGCAGAGGCTAGCGTTTATTCTACAAATGCAGCAAATAAATAATAGTAAGGATGATGATGATAACAGATACAGATATTACCATTATTGCTTGAAATTAGGCATCTGACAGGCTTTACCACCAGTTGCTAAAACAGATACAAGTCTTTCCATATGACCCCCTCCTGGTAAATGCTATACCATGGTAGCGAATTATTTGCTGGCCCTCAGTCTTAAAACACATGGATTTTGAACCCACTGCTATGTGCTTTGACACCCCAAGTGACAAGGCCTAAAACGATGAACTTTCTAATTGGCAAAGACTGTTGCCCTCATCCCACCATGTTGTTATAAATCACCTGTTGTAACAACTACTTTTCTCTTCTTTTCATCCTATAAATGGTTTTTCTTAGCCACATTTAATTCTCTTCTTCCCCCACCAACACAAAGCTGATATTGAAAGAAAAATACAGTCCTGGAGTGGCTTTCACCATAAAATTAGCAAAGCTAACAAGCTCACGAGTTCTTTCAGCTGTATCATTTTGGTAGTATAGAAATTATGATTTACGTAGTATTAAATCTTTGCAAATTGAAAACAAACTGCATATTAAGTCGCATAAAAGAGCCTGTTTAACTAGAGACTAGAACAGTACCTTAACACAACGTGTTGTCCTAAACTCAATCCCAGGCTGCTATTTTCTGGTAATTCAAATCTATACAGGTAGGTGTCCTGTGTTAGCTGTTCCACAGAGTTTATGTTGAATGCAGTAAATGTATCTGGATTTAGCTCTGAATTACACCTCTGGAAGCACAACAATAAATAATTACTAGGTTAGATGGTGTCCTTTATTATTTTATTCCTCTTTTTAAACAACCGTGTGCACAAAGCTAGTGCTGGTAAAGCTTGAGGGCTCAGAAAATGCATCTTGAGAACTCTGGGAACTAGCCTATATTTTAGGCATCTCTCTGCTTCTTTGTTTTTTCAGGGTTTTCCTCAGAATCCAAGATAGATATGAAAATTAAGTTCTTGGACCTTAAGGTTGAATCAGCTAAATGTGACTCAATGTAATGCTCTCTTTTGGAGGCTGGAGACAGAAAGCTCAACAGAAATAATAGCTGTAAAAAAGCTTAACTACCCAGTAGGTACTTAATTCTGAAACCCTGTAATAGCCATTCGAAATAGCAACAACATCCTTAATTATTTCTCTGCTGATTATTTTCGTAGAAACTTCTAGCTTTACCCCGTGATGGTTGGATTTGTTTGAAAGGGTATTTGAGAGGCATACAATTACATGTTTTAAAGAGCAAAACAATGGAGCGTTCTACCAAACATGAGATTTTATTTTTTAGTCTCAGCATAGGCCTCCCAGAAAGATGGAAAAAGAAGAGAGTTCAGGGAAATGTAAGCTCTCTGAGGGGTTGCAGTAGAGGAAAAGCTGACTTGCTAATCGCCTCACCTCATCTTTCACTGGCAGTTTTGTTCTCTCATCCTATGGAGCTCTACCTTGACATTATGCAAGCTTGCTGTAGCAACGGCAGAGACTATACTGTAATAGGGTAGAGGGCAAAACTAAGAGCACTTGGGATACTCTATTGTGGCAATTTTTCTGGGGGAGGAGGAGTTGTAGTGGAATTAAATATTTTTCTCAAAAGACCATTATAACTCCCTCCACTACACTCTCTGTATCACATGCAGACAAATGTAAGGAAGATGCAAGCCCTGTTTGGGTTGCTACAGAGAAGTTGCTACCTGTTCCTTCTGTTTGCTCAGGAGGCTTTTGTCCTTCTTGGCTCTGGCCTTTTCCCATTGTGCTAGCTCCTTCTGATACAAATCGGAGATGCAGGGTTTGCAGCCACTGCCACAGCACTGAGACGGCAGCGGTTCGCGGGGTTTGAGAGCGAGCCAGTCATCCTCACTTTCGCTCATTTACCTACCAAAACACAAGCCGAGCATCAGGGTCTGCATTTAAGGAAGAGGACTGTGGGGTGGGCGATTTGCTGCTTAACAGAGAAACCTCTCTCAAAAAGGTAGCTCAAGGGGCATCCAAAAACTACCTGCCTGAGGATACGTGGACCAAGCCAACGCTCCATTTTCATGGGAGCAGTGCAGCGCTCTGCTTTGGTCCACACACACATATGGAAACCTGGATTCACCTCACCAGATTAGACCAACGATACATGCCAAAGTCCTGTTGGCAGCCAATGCCAACTGATTCATAGGAATGGGTATTAGACCCATTCAATGGAAGCACTTGCTCTCAGGGAAAACTTCATCTTGGCCCCTCTGAGTCAGTGGCCAGTTTATGCCCAGCAGGACATGTGTCCATCTCCCTTATAAATTCTTTATCCCATCTAACCCAATTGAGGATTTTCTCATTATTTAGGTAAACACCTAATCCACTTTTGAATACTAAATTCTTGGCCTCAAAGGCTGCAACAGGAGCATCGCATCTTGGGACCTATCTCCGTGGACCACGTGGCTGCATCAAAGACGAAGGTGACAACACGTTGTAATCAGGTGGGGGGAGGAGAGGGATGGGTGGTCACGCCTGTATTGTTCCTCATGCTAGACATCTCTTCTAAGAAATCTGTATTAGACAATGTATAAGCTAAGATCTAAAATGTGGCAGGAAACAGTTCCCACTTTCAAGAGAGGATCTGTGGAAGCCTCTGGGCAGAAGCAATCAGAAGTAGGAGGGGTAGGCAGTGTGAGAAACTCAAGAAGTCAGAAGCAGGATTTAAGGAAGTCACAGGCAAATGAATGCTCAGTTTAGTGAGTGGGAAAACTGAACGATCAAGCTAATATGCCAGGAGCATTTGGAGGACTGCATGTTATTCTGCTTCCAGATATTCTTCTAACAGACGGCGTTCTGGGTCATATTCCTTTGACAAAAGGCAAAATACTAAACTCTCTGGGACATAATAATTATTTTATGCAATGCTCAGCTGGATATAATTCCCAATGCCTTTACTGCCATATCATTTAAACAAAAGGAAGTCATAAGGAAATTATAAAACCACAGGTGACAAGGCTAAAGAAAAGAACACTTAGCACTTACATAGCAATTTCATTTGCAAGGTGCTTTATGAGCATTAATTAATCTTCACCCCTTTGACAAAAGTATTAGTATTCTAATTTTACACATGGAGAAAGAGAAGCCAAAAGACAAATGAAAACATTTTTTAAAGTAGCCACCGAAGTCTCTTGCCTGGCGTTCTGGGGAGCTGAGCACCCAGAGCTCCTAGCTGTGGCAATGAGAGTGGCTGGTGCTCAGCATGCCTGGAAGTTCAGGCCTCTTGTGTGATTGCTGGCTGGACTCTCAGAACAAGACAGCATTGTTGGAAATGCTGGCCTTCGAACTAACCATGCCTAAAGAGTGGGTCAATTATTAGCAAAGGGGAAAGTTCTTAGGAGTGCCAGTTGCCAGCATCACAATTAGACCACACAAATTTCCAGCTCAGAAATATCGTGAAGTTATGTGTTACTCAGACAATACAGGCAGTCCTCAGACTTAGGACACAAGTGGTTCCTGAAAACCGCGTCTTAAGTCAAAATGTTGTAACTCGGAACCAATTTTCTCATAAGAAACAATGTTATAAACGGGGGGTTGGTTCCTGAACCAAGGCCTGGTACCTGATTTTCACCAAAAATACCCCAGAATTTTGTAATCAATCAATTATCGATCAGCAATATAGCTATATTAATGTATTTAAATTGTAAATAGCAATCATATTGATTTGGGAGGACTTCTTTGAGGTGACTTTGCTGGACTTTTTGAAGGACTCTTGGCTGCAGGTTTTTCTGGAGTCTTGTCTGCTTTCTTAAAGAAAGTGTCCAAGGAAGTTTGGACAGATGTTCTCCAGGGAGATGGGTGACGCAGCGAACTTGTTCACTGGTGTGGCATCACATCAGATCAAGTGTTGTGAAGTTGAAACTGACGTCATAAAGTTGGAACAGGGTGTCAATTTAGAAGTGTTGTAAGTGCAAAACATTGTAACTCAAAACAATTGTAAGTTGAGGACTGCCTGTACTAAATCTGAGGAATGTTAGACTGCACTAAAGTCAGAAGATACTGTGAGCAATTGCACAGTAAAGGTTAATACCATTTCTTGCCCACACAGCTCTGCCTAGCAGGCTGGAAAGTAAGGGTGTGGCTGGGAACCAGAACACCTGGACTGCATCCCTGGGTAGGGGGAGATTGCTAGGAAGGGTGCATTTGGGATGCTAGAGGACTGCAAATTGCTCACTTTGTCTTTGTGGAACAGACTGAAGTTACCCAAACATGAGCTGGGTAGCACAGCTGAGTTAACTCTTGCCCGAAGTGGCACAACTTTGAGATGCAGAGAGAGCATTTAGTATGAGTTAACAAGTTGTAACTTTCAGATGTTTGCGGTTTAAGTGCCCTTAGTATTTTTTTTTAATTTTTATCTGCAGCCAAATTAGCCAAAACTAATTCCAAATCCAAGTGTCCAGAGCCGTAAGTGGCCCTACTACCGGCAAACATCCTCCACCCACACCTGGGGCTTCAGGTGTTTCCAAAACCTTTGGTGGGCTTCCCACTATGGTCCAAGTGTAAGGTGTAACTTTACCCTTACTTTTTCATCCAAAAACTGTAATATCCTTGTGGTAGGTACTATGATCTTGGCTTTCTGCTTAGAATGAGCCAATAACATCTGGGAGAGCAACCTTTACCCCCAAAGTGAGGGTACAATCTCAGTAAAGAAACAAAGGAGGTCTGTGAGATACTAGAAGTGTGTTGCTTAAGCCTGTCTTGTTGCCCTGTGATGCTGGTGAGGTTTCTGTATGATAAATCCACTGTCTTTTGGCTGCTTGGCCAACCTCCCAACTCAAAGCAACAGGCAAAGGTTGGAGTGGGAACCAGCAGCTTGTTCAGAGTGGCTGGGCTTGCTCAGGAGATGCTGCCTCCATGAGGTGCCGCAACATCAACCTTTTCAACTCTGTTTCAGGTGGTGGTGAGTCTTTAGTTACTTGCTTGCAGATGAGGAAATCCTCCACACTCACCTAGTGTTTCCAGTTTCCAAGACTGATCAGAAAGGCTCAAAATGGGGAGTCTGACCAGGGAAGTAGGTCCCTGTAGGCTTTGTTTCCCCCAGGAATTGGGGGATCTCACTCAGGGCAGGTGTCAACCACCCCCGGACAGGAGAAGCAGCCTCCTTGCTCTGGAAGATGTTTCAGCTTGGCCAGGGGCTCCTTCAGCTTTGCCCATGCCACTGACCCCTGGCCAAGGCCCAAAGGAAAACAGAACAGAGAACATCATCGCGCTCCTCTGCAAAGCCACGGGGTGCCCACCTCTTGAATCCCGTGGGCAGCTCAACTCCCCGCATCTCAGAGAGGGCGTAGTGGAACAAGGAAAAGCAGAGAGAGGAGGGCAACCAAGATGATCGAGGCCCGGAGCAGCTGCCAGACCAGAAGAGATTAAAGGCGGCTCCATCTGTACAGGTGGCAGGGCGGGGATAGGATGGAGGCCTAGATCATCACGAGGGGCGTGGAGCAAGCAAACAGGCACCTGCTGTTCACCGAGTCCCAGAGCTGGGGGCACCTACTGGAGGCAAGTTGAAAACTAGCAAGAGAAAGGGCTTTTTTTTGATGCCGGGTGCAGTTATCGTGCGGGATTCACTGCTGCAGGAGGTGACGGGGCAGAGGGCACCGCCGGGGCCTGGGAAACGTCCGTTCACGGGTGACAGCTCTGTTCCTGGCTGTGGGAGGGACGTCTCCTCCCGCCTGTCCGACCCCACACGTGGCGGGTGCTGAACAGGAGACGGGTTGCTGGGGGCAGCCGCTTCACAGCTCTCCCTCTATAGCGGGCGCAGCCGCGGCATCCAGCCCGTGGGACTCCCCGTGGGGCAGGAGATTTGGGTGCGGGGGAGTGATGGTCATTCATATGGCCACCCCCAACATTCCCGCACTCCACGGGGTCAGGGCTGGGGGCAGACAAATTAGGTTGGGGCAGGAATGACCCTGAGGTGTCCCTTAGAGACTAACTGGTCTAGCCCTGGCTGAGTGGAGCAGGCCCAGGCCTGGCCAGGGAGGGGCCACCCACCCTTCCCCCATCGCCCCGCCCCCTCAGGCGCCAGAGGGCGGGGGGGGGGTCTTTCCGAACTTCTCCCCGCCCCTCCCCACACGCAGGCGCAGTCCGACCCGCCAATAGCGGCTCTGCCCGCGCCTGGCCCCGAGCGAGCTTGGAAATGAGCCCCGCCCCCTTACGTCACCAGGCGGGTGGACACCGATTGGCTGGCGCCGCCGCCCGTCAGCAGCAGAGCGAGGCGGCTCCCGTCGTGCCTTGCGCCGGGCAAGATGCGGGCCTGGACGCTGCGGCAGATGGTGCGGCGGGCCCGGGAGGCCCAGGAGCTGCCGCGCCG